>NC_057801.1:327722773-327941644 GCF_018294505.1 Triticum aestivum
TTCTTGAAATGGACAGAAATGGTTTTGGAGGGTTTTTCTCAAATATTTTGAACATGACCACGTGTTGAAACTCTTATATATGGACAATATATGTCCTATGAGTTCCCCTAAATTTTCTCAAATATTTTTGAAACTGTTAACTAATTTTAACCTATTAAAGACCATTTCTGGCCTGAAGAAAAAGCCTTTAAATAAAATAGGAAACTAGCTGCTAAAATTGTGTTTTTGTGTTTTATGGGAGTCCTATATCTAGTAGGATTCAAATATACCTTTTGAATGATTTTTCACACCCTATATCAAGTACTTGCAGTGCAAATCTCAATTCGGGGGGTTTTGGAAAACTAATTTTTCAAAATATTATTTGGCCAAATTATTTTTGTAAGAAAATACTATATTGCACTATACACATGGCATGATCATTGGGCAGAAGTTTGGGCCAAGGGGATGAAGTATAGAAGGTGAAGCTATGTTGACTTTAAAGAGCACTTAAAATCACAGAGAGAAACCAACTCCAAATAAAAAGCCAAATAATGCAAAAGTTTTTCTTGGTATAATTTTTCATGCTTTATTAATGCAAATGACATGTTACAAAATGCGGGGTGTGACAGACCTACCCCCTTACAAGAATCTCGTCCCCGAAATCCCTAAACTAGGCTTTAAAGAGATACGGAAACTCGGATCTAAGATAGTCTTCACGTTCCCAAATTGCTTCTGCTTTAGTGTGGTTGCTCCACTAGACCTTGAAGTACTTGATGGTGTGGCTTTGAGTGCGTCATTCTACCTCATCCAATATGCAGATGGGTCTCTCACGGTAGGTCAAATCAGGCTGGAGGACAATGGCTTGGTGGTCAACATCCTTGTAGAGATTGGGCTTGTCTGGAACTTGGAGACACTTCTGGAGTTGTGACACGTGGAATACGTCGTGCACATTAGATAGTTCAGGTGGTAGTTCCAGCTGGTATGCAACTTCTGCTTGTCGGTCAGTGATCTTGAAGGGGCAAATGTATCTTGGTGCGAGCTTTCCTTTGACATGGAAGCGCTGGGTTCCCTTGAGAGGCGTGACTTGGAGATAGACATGGTCTCCAACCCGAAAGGTCATGTCTCGATGACGTGAGTCAGCATAGCTCTTCTGTCTTGAGTTGGCAGTCTTCAGATGCTCTCTGACAAGTTGGACTTGCTCTTCTGCTTCACGGAGGATATCGGGCCCAAAGACTAGTCCTTCTCAGGTCTCGGACCAATTGAGAGGAGTGCGGCACTTCCGTCCATATAGCACCTCAAACGGTGCCATCTAAAGACTGGACTAGTAGCTATTGTTGTAGGAGAACTCGGTGAAGGGTGGGCAATCTTCCCACTTAGCTCCATATGCTAAGATATAGGCTCAGATCATGTCTTCGAGTATCTGATTCACTCATTCCGTCTGACCACCGGTCTGTGGATGGAAAGCAGTGCTAAAGGACAACTTGGTTCCCATGGCCTCTTGGAACTTCTTCCAGAACCTTGAGGTAAACTGGGTTTCTCGATCTAACACAATCTCCTTGCGAACACCATGAAGGCTTACGATTCTGTTGATGTAGAGGTTGGCTAGCTGGTTTCCCTTGTAAGTCGTCTTTACAGGAATGAAATGGGCTACTTTGGTCAAATGGTCGACTATGACCCAAATGGAGTCATGTCCCTTATTTGACCTGGGTAATCCAGTGAAGAAGCCCATTCCGACTTTATCCCATTTCCATTCAGGCACCTTGAGAGGCTGTAACAATCCAGCGGGTCGCTGATGTTCAGCTTTGACCCTTTGGCATATGTTACACTTAGCGACGAAAGTGGCTATCTCTCTCTTCATGCCATGCCACCATAATCTTTCCTTGAGGTCTTGACACATCTTGGTTCCTCCGGGGTGGATGGAATACGGGGTGTCATGAGCTTCTTGCAAGATCAAGTTCTTGAGCTCAATCTTGTTGGGTATGCAAATGTGATTCCCAAACTATATAATTCCTTGCTCATCCTCTAAGAATCCCGGGGCCTTACGTGCCTTGATCTTCCTCTTGATTCCTTCAATACTTTCGTGTCCCTTCTGAGCTTCCTTAACATCATCCATCAAGGTAGGCTTGACTTCAAGGTTGGCCAAGAATCCTGGTGCAACTAGTTCCAACCCGAAGCTTTCAAGTTCTTCCTACAAGGCGGGTAACCTTTCCTTAAGCATAGCATTCAAGGAACAAGCCTTTCTGCTTAATGCATCTGCTACCACATTAGCCTTCCCAGGGTGGTATTGAACACTGAGGTCATAATCCTTGATCAACTATAGCCATCTTCTCTGCCTCATGTTCAATTCTTTCTTAGTGAAAATATACTTTAGACTTTTGTGATCCGTGTATATCTCACACCACTTCCCTAGGAGGTAATGTCGCAATGTCTTGAGGGCATGAACCACTGCTACTAACTGAATATCATGAGTAGCATAGTTCTCTTCATGAGGCAATAGTTGCCTTGAAAGGTAAGCTACGACTCTGCCCTCTTGCATCAGAACACTTCCCAGTCTGGTTCTCGATGCATCACAATATATCACAAATTCTTTGTGTATATCCGGTGTGGCCAGAACTGTGGCAGTGGTCAATCTCTTATTCAGTTCCTGGAAGCTTTCTTCACAGTTTGGCATCCATTCAAACTTCTTGTCCTTCTTCAAGAGCTGGGTCATGGGTTGGGCAATGCTTGAGAATCCTTCAACGAACTTGCGGTAATATCCCGCGAGTCCGAGGAAGCTCCTGACTTCCTTCACATTGCTCGGGGTTTTGCATTCAGTCATAGCTTGAATCTTGGTGGGATCCACTAACAATCCTTCGGCAGTCAATTTATGACCCAAGAATTCAACCTCATGCAGCCAAAATTTGCACTTGCTGAACTTTGCGTACAGTTGGTGCTCTCGAAGCTTGTCTAGGACCATCCTCAAGTGTTGCTCGTGCTCTTCTTCCGTCTTCGAGAAGACAAGAATGTCATCAATGAAGAAGACAACAAACTTGTCCAAATATTCCACGAAGACCTTATTCATGAGGTACATGAAGTAAGCTGGGGCATTGGTCAATCCAAAGGACATGACTGTGCACTCATATAGGCCATATCTGGTTACAAATGCCGTCTTCAGGATATCATGGGGTCTGATTTTCAGCTGGTAGTGCCCAGATCTAAGGTCAATCTTGGAGAACACCTTGGCCCCATTGAGTTGATCAAACAGATCTTCAATCTTGGGAAGTGGATACTTGTTCTTGATTGTAACTTCATTGAGGGAGCGATAGTCAACGCACAAGCGGATGGTACCGTCCTTCTTTGCCACAAACAGAACAGGAGATCCCCGAGGGGAGGCACTAGGGCAGATAAATCCCTTCCTCAACTACTCTTCCAGTTGCTTCTTCAACTCTGCTAACTCTTCCGATCCCATTATATAAGGCTTCTTATAGATGGGTCCTGCTCCGGGCATGAGCTCGATGGTGAACTCAAAGTCTCGGTCATGAGGCATTCCTGGTAGCTCATCAGGAAAGACATAAGGGTATTCGCATACTACCGACACTTGCTCCAATCCAACTTTAGTCAGACAGTTGACTTGGGTGGCTTGAGCAGAGGAGGGGTTGGAGGCAAATTTAACTTTGACTCCTTGGCCATTGGTCACAATGATAGTCCGGTTGGCACAATCTAACAAGCCTTGGTGCTTGATGAGCCAATCCATTCCTAAGATCACATCCAAGCCTTGCGATCTTAAGATGATAAGGTCTGCTAGGAAATCTACCCTGTTAATGACAATCCCGACTCCTTTACATCCTATCTTGGCTCTCATCTCTCCTTCGGGGGTTTGTACCACCATAGGGTTATTCAGGGGTGTAGGGGTCATGCCACTTTTTAATGCAAAAATTGGGTGACAAATGAATGCGTGGCTCCAGAATCAAACAAGACAGTTGGAGGTGCTGAGTTGACAAGGAACGTACCCAACACGACGTCCGGGTCTTCTTGGGCTTCTTCTGAAGTGACATGATTCACATGACCCTTGCCATTGTTGGCGGGTTGCGGGGAGCTTGGTTCCTTGGTGGTATCCCGTGGCCTTGGCCTTGGTTCTGCACATTGGGGCTCGGTGCATCTAGCTTCTTTTTGGGGCAATTCTTGGAATAGTGTCCTGGCTGACCACATCCAAAGCAAGTGACTTGATTGGAGTTGTTGCTATTGTCGGCATTGTTATTGGGGTTGTTGAAAGCTAGCCTAGGGTTAGCATACGACTGATGATGATAGTTGGTGCGAGGTGCAGGTGCTCTTGGCTACTGATAGGTTGGCTTGATCGGGGCTGGCTGCCACGGGCGAGGCTTCTGGTTGCTGGAGCTACCCTTGCTGATCATCTTGCGCTTACGGTATCATCCAAAGCACGTCGCTTGTCCTCAAGCATGAGTGCCTTGTTCACCAGATCAGGAAAGGTTGGGCAGTCTCACACAACAAGCGAGTACTGCAGAGTCTGGTTAAGGCCTTCCATGAAGCGCTCTCTTTTGGCAACATCAGAGCTGACATCCTCAGGAGCATACCTTGATTGAACACTGAACTTCTACATGTACTCCTTGACAGTTCTTCTTCCTTGCTTCAGGGCTCAGAATTCATGCTTCTCGATGGCCATGATTCCGGAAGGAATGTGGGCCTTGCGGAATTCTGCCTTAAAGTCATTCCAAGTGATGTTTTGCCTAGCATGCATGACCTTGAATCCATCCCACCAAGCTCTGGCAGTACCCCGAAGACAGTGAGCAGCATATGTCACCTTCTCACGATGCTCAGTGCAACCGACTAGTTCTAGCAGATCGTCAATGGTGCGGACCCAGCCGTCTGCACCCAGGGGTTCAACAGTCCCAACGAAGGTGGGTGGTGCATGCTTCTTGAACTCCACCAACATGGAACGTCCATTGTCGTTCCCTGCCGGCTGGCGGTTGACAGCCTGAGCAATCATCTGGAGGGCTGTAGTGTTGGCTTGGCATTCCTCTTGGAAGGCTTGGAGAAGCTGAGCCATGTCCATGTTTGGAGGAGGTGGTGGTGGTGGAGTCTGTCCTCGGGCTTGGTCCTGGCTGGCTCCTGCTCCTGCAGAACCTTCGGCTTCTTACTGCTGGGTAGAGGTACCAGTACGTGTTACAACAGGCATCCTGTTGGAGCAGTCAAGGTCTCATGATTGGGAAAGATGAGGGCGAGAAATATAGATGGGATGCCTAGTAAGGGGGTCGGTATGACACTAATTGTTTTCATGCAAGGGCCAAAAAGTCCAAACACATTCATTAAAGTCCAAATGGGTGATGTAGTCGTTTACAGGTTCCCGAAGGAAAGTACGACATCCATCAAACACATCAAAAGAAAATGCAACACTACATGGTTTCATATGAACCATTACAAGGACCTATCCTACCGTAGGGGTTATGAACTGGCATATCCGAGTTGCGAATGATGCCTAAGTGGTGGAGTGCTCGGTCGCATAGTCTGGTTGTTCTGGGTCTTCCTCCTCATCATTAGTATCTTGACTTTCCTCTTCACTTGAAGGGGTGGGGGAGTGGAGGAGTTCAACACGGTGTTGCTTTGCTGGTGGTGCGAAGAGCTTGCGGTAATCCCTTGCGCTCATGCGGTGTTGCTGTAGTGGTTCTCCATCCTTTAGGGGTCTTCCGCCTCCGTATGCGACTGCGGACTGTCCAGGGGGAGCACCTTCTTTCTTGATCCTATCTGTCTTCCCTTGTGCTTGGTGAAGAAGTTCCTTGGTCTCATGAAGTTCCTTTCGGAGCTCCATTGAATCCGAGGCCAAGTGTTGTGCCAAACTATCGGCACAAAGGCTGCAGTAGGTCTGGAATCAGAGTAGAAGTCCTTCCTCCGATGGTGGAGCTGGTGCACTGCTCTCATCCTCACCCTCCTTCCGATAAGGCAAGAAGCGGGTTGCCAACTCGTCTGCCATCTCGGGAATAAGGTCTCGGAGGCGGGTGAGTGCCTTGAGGGTTGCCGTCTCGATGGCAAGAACTAGTGATGACATCTGGGGTCCCTCGAAGAACCAACTTGTTGGAGAGTTATTAGACTTCACGATCACTTCCACATGATACTCCATCTCGGTGTCATTGATCAAATGCTCATTGTAGGTGAAAATGAGGGCTCGGTGAAACTGGCACTTCTTGAGGCTATCCTCGAGAAGAACGGGAAATCCGATGGTCAGGAAGTCTTCGCGTACGGCAGCCATCTACAAAGATTTAATGGCAGAGGTCAATATGGAAATTTATCTTGGGTTTCCTAAGCTTAAAAAAGAAGAGGAGTATAGATGGTTTTGCAAAACGGGTTCTATCGCCCATGCTAACTAAGGCTTCCTACAGTCAGGATGGCTCTGATACCATCTCTGTGGGGACCCCGACTCATAAATCGTGATCATCGAATGCACGTGTATAGTGATCCTAGAGATCAATGCTCACTGAACACATAGAAGCTGAATAACAAGAGTCTTACATCCATACATATCATCTTACAAAAATTATGACCATTATGGTCAAGTCTTACATAGATAAAGCCATAAGGGCTGAATACCAAATAAACTTAAGCAGCAGAAATCATCGTCGATAGGTAGAACCCATGTCATCTGCCTTAACCATACAGGCATGCTGACTGGGAAATGTCCTACTTCGCATGTTCGTCTCCAAAGAACTCTTCTTCGAACTCCCGTTCTTCCATGCCTGGCCAATTAAATAACCAGTGGCAAGCCAATGAGTACTTTGAATGTACTTGCAAGCAACCCATGTTTTCGCTCAAGATACAACAATGCATGACATAGCTGAGTTTTTGCAGAAAGCTAATTTTGTTGTGCTATGACATGTTCAACAACTGGTAAATCATGCATCATATGAATTCAAGTAACCATAGGGACTGGTTACAGATATCAACATAAAGGGAGTTGGCTGCAACCCAACTCAATCATGTCAAGTCCTTTGACTTGACCCAAGTAGGTCTTCCCACTTATCCAAACACACACACTGGTTTGTAAACAAGTGGACGTAGACCAAGAGCGGTTACCCAACTGTCCTTGACTGTGGACACGACTATTCGAATAGTTTTACACTCTACAGAGGTTGCACACTTTACCCACAAGATCCGGGGAACTTCCGTGTCATCCATGACCCGCGGTACCTCCACTCGATCTCATTCCCTAGACAACACTAACATAGAGTCCACTTGATTGGTAGTAACCCCTGTGCCCAACATTTCACATCTTAAAGTTGTGGAGCCTCGCTCCCATATTCATCACATACCACTGGCATGGGGTACCAATGGTGTGTCCGGTGCCCTGTGAAAACAGTCATGGCCGCCTATCCAAGCATGACCCCATCCTGAGAGTGACCTCGTGTCACCCCTGTCACTAGTAATGCGAGCACCATGTTAGTATCAGCCTAGGTAATCAATAATGCCCTTTCCCATATAAGGGTAGAGTGGTTGCGCATGTAAGGTTGGAATAACGGTCGCAACTTAAACCAATCCATTTTGAAAACAACACACACACTTGCCTCGGCACGCCACTTCGTCATCAAGTTGTTACCCAACTCATTATCTCCCTGGGGCATAAGTGGCACCCAATGGGGTTTTCAAAAAGTTTTTGAAAACAATCTTGCTTCCATCACCATGCATATACCCATCCCCTTTTCTGTAGCTCTACTTAGCATCCTAGCTACTCCCACTCGCATAACCCTCATAGAATGGTAGGGTCATGCATCATGCATGTTTCAACGAGGAAAGTATCGGAGGCAAACTACCTCAAGTGGTCTCCACATCATCCTTACTCCGATGCAAGCAATAAAAGTGCTATATGACATGCATAAAAAGGGTTTCATAGAGATGGTCAAAGGGCTGCTTGGATGGATCATCAAAGTCCTCTGGGTCTTCAAAGTCTTCTGGTCCAACTCCTTCGTCAGCAACGCAATCTATCATCACAAAATAACAACGAGAAAATAAGGCAATAGTAAAACAGAAAAACAAAAGTGCTCAGAAAAATGTCACCTTATTTTTGATAAATACTATGGGTAAAACTAGGAAGGGGAAAATTCTTAGATTTGGACTTGGAGTATTAGAATATGGGCAATGGATTTTCAAAGGGGTTTAAATATATTCAAATTTGAATTTGAATATTAATAGTACATAAAAGTTGGTTGGACATGAATGAAAGTTATACCAATAAATAGGTGGGAGTTTTACAAGATTTTAGGGGTTGGAATTATTGCATTTGGTTTACTATTTAATCCTATGGAATTTTTGGAAAAGTGACAGAAAAAGAATTGGAAAAAGGCCACTGTGTAACTGGGCCAGAATAGCCGCAGTGCACAGGACCAGAGGCGATTCGGCCCAGGCGAGCCGAGGGTGTGCGCGCGCCAAGTTTGAACTTGACAGGCGGAGCCCAGGCGCTAGTGAGAGAGAGGGAGGCGAGGGAGAGGAGAGGCTGACAGGCGGGGGCCGCCTGTCATCCCTAACCCTATGACAGAGGGCCGGCGAGCTCACCGGCGATGATGCGGTGCACGACAAGGAAAGCGGAGGGCAGGGTTCGACTCCTAGTCGTGTCGCCGTTCGAGTGGAGGTGGACTTGGTCGCCGGGGTGGCCTGGTTCGCCGGCGGCGAGGTCACGCGGCGGAGGTGCTACGGGAGGTCGCCGTTGCGGTCGTCTCAGACTGCAAAATGAGCGGGAGACATAGAGGGGAAATGGTCAGTGGAGTGCGGGGGTTCCTGATAGGGGATTAGGAGCAGTGGGGAGAGCTTCTACCATGCGGAGATACCGAGTGGTGAGGAGAGGAGGGCTCGAGGAGGCCCTTAAATAGGCAGGCGATGGTCCACCGAGGACTCGGGTGCCAGCGATCTTGTTGCCGTCCTTGCAGGCTATGGTAGCTCGTGTGGGCATGTCTGCAGCGTTTGTTGGGTTGGTCCAGAGCGAGGGAGTGTAGAGAGAGGGAGCAGGGGGCCAGAGGCTCCGCGCGTGTGAGCGCGCTCACTGGTGCACTCGGGCGGCCGGCGCGCGTGCGAGCTGGGCTGAGAGAGGGAGAAGGAGGATGGGGACAGAGGCGCGGTGTGTCGCAGACATCGAGGCGCATCGTCGGGCACGCTGGGGAGGCCCGAGGTGGCCGGAGGTGCTTGGCAGGGGGCGTCTACAGTGCCTGGCGCACTGTAGCGCGCTCCAGAGCTACCAAATGACCGGCATGCCATTTTTCTATGCAGTGTGGGAAAGCCCAAGCATGTCTAGCAGGTCTAGGAGGGAGTAAAGAAAGGGGGAGGGGCCTTGGATGCCATGGATGGCTAGTAGGAGAGAAGTGGGGTTGAGAGAGAAAGAGGGAAATGGGTTGTCCAGTGAGAGAAAGCGGGGTTTTACCCCTCCAATAATTGAGCTGTGGATTTGCCATTGTTACTAGAGGTGCAAGGGGACTAGGAGGGGCTGTGGTAAAAAGTGGAACTCATGGAGATTAGTGGAAGTGGCCAAACTGGTGTTTTTAGAAAAATGGCAGAAGGTGTTTGTTGTTGATTTGGGCAAGATTATGAACTCCTCTTGTCATATGGCTTGACAGGGTCAAATGGCATGAGAAAATAAGAGGTTCTACCAAGATTGAGTCCATTTGGGCAAAGTTGCCAACGCAACTTTTGTAAACCCTAGAAATCAACAGAAATGAGTTTTCCAAGATCTAGACAAGCAAAACTATTCTCCTTGATGCACCACTTGGTGTAATGTCATCATTTAGGGTTTAGAACATGCCCACAAAGGTTGAGAGCAAAAGGAGAAAGACAATGTAAAGTTGTTTAATTTGAATCTGGACAGAGAGGGTTTTGGGGAACTTTTGTGAACCAAAACAATTTGGATTGAGATGAAACTTTGCAAGATCATCACTTTAGGCATATGTAACTTGCTAGAATTTTCTTGGATTTATTTGAAAATATTTCTTATAGAAATATCTCAAATTCTTGAAATGGACAGAAATGGGTTTGGAGGCTTTTGTCCAATATTTTGAACATGACCATGTGTTGAAACTCTTATATATGGACAATATATGTCCTATGAGTTCCCCTAAATTTTCTCAAATATTTTTGAAACAGTTAACTAATTTTAACCTATTAAAGAGCATTTATGTCCTTAAGAAAAAGCTTTTAAATAAAATAGGAAAATAACTTTTTAAATTATGATTTTGTGTTTTATGGGAGTCCTATATCTAGTAGGATTCAAATATACCTTCTCAAAGAGTTTTCTCACCCTAAATCAAGTACTTGCAGTGCAAATCTCAATTCTGGGTTTTTTGGAAAACTAATTTTTCAAAATATTATTTGGCAAAATTCTTTTTGTAAGAAAATACTATATTGCAGTATACACATGGCATGATCATTGGGCAGAAGTTTGGGGCAAGGGGATGAAGTATAGAAGGTGAAGCTATGTTGACTTTAAAGAGCACTTGAAAATCACAGAGAGAAAACCAACTCCAAATAAAAAGCCAAATAATGCAAAAGTTTTTGTTGGTCCAAATTTTCATGCTTTATTAATGCAAATGACATGTTACAAAATGCGGGGTGTGACATTGTGTCCCTAAGAAAGGAGGTATAATTGTTGTTCCTAACGATAAATATGAACTCATCCCACAAAGAATTGTTACTGGCTATAGAATGGTAATTGATTTTAGAAAATTAAACAAAGCTACTAGAAAAGATCATTACCCTCTACCCTTCATTGATCAAATGTTAGAAAGACTATCAAAGCACACACAATTTTTTTCTTGATGAATATTCTGGTTTCTCTCAAATACTTGTTTCACGACCTGATCAAAAGAAAACCAACTTTACTTGTACTTTTGGAACTTATGCTTATAGACGTATGCCTTTTGGTTTATGCAATGTACCTGGTACCTTTCAAAGATGTAAGAATGCTATACTCTCTGATTTTTGTGAAAAGATTGTTGTGGTTTTCATGGATGATTTTTCTGTTTGCAGAACTTCTTTTGATGATTGCTTAAGCAACCTTGATCGAGTTTTGTAGAGATGTGAACAAACTAATCTTTTCTTGAATTGGGAGAAGTGACACTTTATGTTCATGAAGGCATTGTCTTGGGCGGAAAATTTTTGAACCAAGTATTGACGTGGATAAAGCTAAATTTGATGCAATTGAGAAAATGCCATGTCCTAAAGATATCAAAGGTATTCGTAGTTTCCTAGGGCATGCTTGTTTATATAGGAGGTTTATTAAAGACTTCTATAAAATTTCTAGGCGTCTTACTAATCTTTTACAAAAGGATGTCCATTTGTTTTTTATGATGATTGTGTAGAAGCCTTTGAAACACTTAAGAAAGCCTTAACTTCTGCACCTATATTTCAAACTGATTGGAACTTGCCTTTTGAAATTATGTGTGATGCTAGTGATTATGTTGTTGGTGTTGTTCTAGGACAAAGGTATCATAATAAATTAAATGTTATCCATTATGCTAGCAAAACTCTAGACTGTGCCCAAAGAAATTATGCTACTACTGAGAAAGAATGTTTAGGAGTTGTGTTTTCTTGTGATAAATTCAGATGTTACATTGTTGAGTCCAAATTAATTGGTCACACTAATCATGCTGCTATAAAATATCTTGTGGAAAAGGAGGATGCTAAACCTAGAGTCATTAGGTGGGTTCTCTTGCTACAAGAATTTGAATTACATATCACTGATATGAAAGGAGGTGAGAACCCCGTAGATGATAACTTGTCTAGGTTATTGATGATAGTTTTTGTGATGAACAACTAGCTGTAATAAATGATTCTCATAATACTCCTTGGTATGCTGACTATGCTAATTATATTGTTGCTAAATTTATACCACATAGTTTCACATACCAATAATAGAAAAAATTCTTGTATGATTTAAGACATTACTTTTGGGATGAACCGCATCTTTATAAAGGAGTAGTACATGGTATTGTTAGAAGTTGTGTACCTGAGCATGAATAGAAAAAAATCCTACAGAAATGTAACTCCAAAGTCTATGGGGGACATCATGCGGGAGATAGAACTGCTCACAAGGTATTAAAATCTGGTTTTTATTGTCCTACTCTTTTCAACGATGCCGTAAGTTTGTCTTGTGTTGTGATGAATGTCAAAGGATAGGTAACATCGGTAAGCATCAAGAAATACCGATGAAGTATTCAGGAACCATTTGATGTTTGGGGCTTTGATTATATGGGACCTTTTCCTTCCTCTATGGGTATACACAAATTTTGGTTGACGTTTACTATGTTACTAAGTGGCTAGAAGCTATTCCAACTAGTAGTGCAGATCATAACACCTCCACTAAAATGCTTAAAGAAGTTATTTTCCCAAAGTTTGGAGTTCCGAGATATTTAATGACTGATGGTGGTTCACACTTTATTCATGGTGCTTTCCGTAAAATGCTTGCTAAATATGATGTTAACCATAGAATTGCATCACCCTATCATCCTCAATTCAGTGGTCAAGTTGAACTTAGCAATAGAGAAATAAAATTAATATTACAAAAAACTGTCAATAGGTCCCGAAAGAATTGGTCTAAGAAATTAGATGATGCACTTTGGGCCTACAGAACAGTTTATAAAATTCCTATGTGTATGTCTCCATATAAAATGGTTTATGGAAAAGCTTGTCATTTGCCTCTTGAGTTAGAACATACAACATATTGGGCAAACAAAGAACTCAATTATGAATTCAAACTTGCCGGTGAAAAGAGGTTATTTTATATTAGCTCACTAGATGAATGGAGAACCCAAGCTTATGAAAATGCCAAACTATTTAAAGAAAAAGTTAAAAGATAGCATGACAAAAGAATCCAAAAACGGGAATTCAAAGTTGGTGAACATGTTCTACTGTACAACTCTCATTTTAGATTTTTTGCATGAAAACTTCTTTCCAAATGGGAACGACCATATATCATCAAAGAAGTTTATCGCTCTGGAGCTATTAAGCTCCATAATGCCAAAGGTGCTAACCCGAAGGTGGTCAATGGACAAATAATTAAACACTATATCTTAGGTACGCCTATTAATGTTGACACCAATATTATTCAAACCATGACACCGGAGGAACACATAAGAGAAACCTTCCAGAACACTCCAGAACCCTAAAAAGGAAGAGGTATGTAGTATAGTAAGTAAATAGGCTCCGAAATATCCCAAATTTTTTTTGTCAGTTTTGGAATATTAGAAAAAATAGGGAAATAAGAAACAATCGGGAAGGCAACCCAGGTGCCCATAAGACACCAGGGCGCGCCTGCCCCGCCTGGCGTGCCCTGGTGGGTGGTGGGCCCCTCGGGCACCTTCCCGACAACATTTTTCTTCCATATGCTTGTTTCCCAAGATAAAAAATCTTTATATATACTCCCAGATGATTTGACCACCATATCATAGAGAAATCCTCTGTTCTGGTTTTGTGCTTTTAATAGATCTAGATCGCCATGGCTGCACCAAGCTCCTCCAAGGACAAGTTCTTCAAGAGGGTAATCAATTCCTGCTTGTCGGAGGTGATGAAGCACCCTCAAGCCATTCAGATGCGTGAGGGGGTGCTCCATATCCGGGATGTTCAAGGGCCCAAGAAGACGGGAACCATGGAGGCCAGGCTCGAGGCTGTGGAGCAGGAGATCTTCAAGTGCCAAGGGATGGCGGAGCATGGACTCAATGACAATCACCTCATGATCGCGAAATTCACCCATGACCACAAGGTGGATGGCCGGTCTATGAAGGACATCGTCTTCACCTTCAACGAGCAAATCAATTTTCTGCAAAGACAAATCTATGAACTTCAGAATCAAGTCTTTGAGTATGAAGCAAGATTTAAAGGTATGAGTTTAGCTGCCAGTTGGACTCATGAGATTCATGCTTCCTCTTATGATCGTGAGCCGCTACCATGGAAGCTGGAGGATAAGCTCATTACTACCTCATCACCACCACCATCATCATCTTCCCCACCAAAGGATACTTGAGTACACGGGTATGGGCACTCCCCTTGGCTTTCGGCAAGATTGGGGGAAGATGCCGCGATATCGTATCACCATCACTTTTATTACCTTTACCTATCTTAGTTTGATCTTTAGATATTTCGTGATTTTGTTGAATAAAAGTTCAGTATGATCTATTTTCGAGTGCTAGTTTCATAATCTATCTATCTATGTAATCGAGTGAGAGTTATATAATGCAGTTTAGTTTCAGTTTTGCTTCTTTACTTTTATGTTTCAATCAAAATAAAAGGAAATAATGAAAAAGATAGTATGCTAATCTTATGGTAAGTAATGACATCACATAAGGAAAAGTATAAGTGGTAAAATTTATTGTAAGTTGATAAGCATAGCATTGGTCAATGATGAAATTCATGAAAGAATTAATAAGGGAAGAGAAGATTCGCATGAAAATACACTATCTTGGACATCTTTTATGATTGTGAGCCCCCACTAAATATCTTATGCCAAACTGTTGACGTTGGACAAGGAAGACAACGTAATGGTTTACGTTTGTTCATATTCACACAGAAGTTATATTGTCATAGATCCTTCAACATCTGGTGCTTGCCCAACGTCTTTGCTAGCCAAAATTCTGCACTAAGTAGAGATACTCTTGTTTTCAGTGTCCAACATACCTACTTATGGATTGAGAAAGATCCTTCAAATAAGTTGTCATTGGTGCAATAAGGCAATAAAAATTGCTTCTAAATGTGTTTGACCATTTAGTGTAAGAGAAATTAAGCGTTGTACAAAGTTGTGATGGAAAAGTAATCGAAGTGACGGACTGCATAAGGTTGCTATCATAAGGGGCAATATAACGTGACGTTCTTTTGCATGAAGTGATCGTGCATATAAACAAAAAAGCGCATCACAACCTCTGCTTCCCTCTGCGAAGGGCCTATCTTTTACTTATATGTATTTACATTTATGCAAGAGTCAACGTATTCTTCTCTATTCCTTTTTATTTTCTCTTTGGCAAGCGTCATGTGGTGGGGAAAGATCAAGGCACATATATCCAGTTGGATACAGGTGACTATGAGTTACTATTGTTGACATCACCCTTGATGTGAATAAGTTGGGAGCCAAAACTATCAGCCCCTATCTTTCTATGTGTCTAGTTAAAACTTTTTGCTCGTATATATGTTGTGAGTGTTAGTAATCGTAGAAGATTAAATGATGGTTGAGTATCTGAACTTGCCAAAAGTCTCCAATACATGACCCTTCCTGAAAATATAATTAATTGTAGTTGCAAAGTTGACGGAGAACATTGTTTGCTGGTTTTCAATAATGTTTATGCTTTTTATTTCAATGTTGTGATGAATTGTTACTTGTTCATGAGAAGTTATTTGATAAAGCTTTATGATAAAATTTGTTGCTATTGTAATAATATGCATGATGCTACTATGTCTGTATTTTGTTTTTATCGACACCTCTATCTCTTTCTAAACATATGGACATGATTTTTGATTTCGGCTTTCGCTTGAGAACAAGTGAGGTCTAAGCTTTGGGTAGTTAATACATCCATTTTGCATCATGTTTTACCACTATTATTTATAATGTTTTTAAGCATAACAATGCTTTATGGAGTAACTCTAATGCCTTTTCTCTCATAATATGCAAGGTTTACACAAAGAGGATAATGCCGGCAATTGGAATTCTGGACCTAAAAAACCTACGTCATATTTGATACTTCTCCAAATGAGCTAAAATTTGACGAAAATTATTTTGTAATAAATAAAAATAGTGGAGAAATGAGTTACCAGAGGGGGCTGCCTAGTGCCCACGAGACATCAGGGCACGCCAGGCCACCCGAGCGCGCCCTGGTGGGTGGTGGGCAGCCCAGCCCACATCCGGTGCCCTTATTTTGGTATATAGGGTTTTTTGACCTAGAAAAAATAAGGAGAGGACTTTCGGTATGGAGTGCCGCCGTCTCGAGGCGAAAGTTGGGCAGGAGCACTTTTGCCCTCCGACAAAGCGATTCTGCCGGGGGAACTTCCCTCCCGGAGGGGCAAAACGAAGCCATCGTCATCGCCAACAACCCTCACATCCTTGGGAGGCCAATATCCATGAACATCTTCAACAAGACCATCTCATCTCAAACTCTAGTTCATCTCTTGTGTTCAATCTTTGTACCAGAACCTCAGATTGGTACCTGTGGGTGACTAGTAGTGTTGATTAAATCTTGTAGTTTATTACTATATGGTTTATTTGGTGGAAGATTATATGTTCAGATCCATTATGCTATTTAATACCCCTCTAATCTTGAGCATGAGTATCATTTGTGAGTACTTACTTTTGTTCTTGAGGTCATGGGAGAAGTCATGTTGCAAGTAATCATTTGAATTTGATATGTGTTCGATATTTTGATGATATGTATGTCGTGATTCCCTTAGTGGTGTCATGTGAATGTCGCGTACATGACACTTCACCATCTTTGGGCCTAAGGGAATGCATTGTGGAGTAGTTATTATATGATGGGTTGCTAGAGCGACAAAATCTTAAACCCTAGTTTATGCGCTACTTCATAAGGGACTGATTTGGATCCATATGTTTAATGCTATGGTTAGATTTTATCTTAATACTTTTCTTGTAGTTGCCGATGCTTGCGAAGGGCACTACAATAAATATACACTTCCGTGATGATACGTGTTTGTCACAGTAGGTCGCGTTTTTTTTCATGCATGTACATCCATGACAAATTTATGACAGAATCAAGATAGTCATACCTGTGCTGTCGTAGAAGTGTTCCATGACATTACCAAAATTATCATCACGGAAGTGTCCACTTCCATGACGATAAATCGCGCGTCACAGAACTGCTTTCGTCAAGGGTGACCGACACGTGGCATCCACCGTAACGGAACGCCGTTAAGCTATCGGGTCGGGTTTTGGATACGATAACCCATTAACAGCCCTGGCCAATGGGGATTTTCCACGTGTAAAATCATCATTAGCTAGAGCAAACACGTGTCGGCTCACCGTTGGGACAGATGTCATCCGCTCATTGGACCGAAGGAGCCTATGATACGGCGACACGTGGCATGGCCCAACAGAGGCCCATTCCGGTGAAAAGACCGGCCCGTTTGACTTGGTCAAAAGGTGGCGGGTCGGCCCACGGAAAGCATGTTAACGGCCTGTTCGCATATAGCCCATTTACAGCCCGCTAACCGAGGGCCCGTTACACCCTATCCGAATTAGGCCCAGTAGCGTCATCTGGGCCGTCCAATATGATTCAGCCCATTTTAACTTCCGGCCCATGTGTGGCCCATGACTTCTTTCGGCCCATATGAGGACCTTTGTAACTCTTGGCCCATTAACGGCCCGTGGTGAAACTGAACTGTAATGAACAGTGTATCACTTTATACCCATTAACGCCCCATTATTCCATTGGACCGTTTCCAGCCCAAGTTATCTTTCGACCTTCTCAGGGCCCATTGATTCTTGGGCTCATTTGCAGCATTCGGTTACATACGGCCCGTTACTGTCATTTTCTGCTTGTGGGCCAAATTCAGCCCGTCGTTACAGTCGGCCCGTTTGCGGATCGTTAATATGTTGGGCCGTTTTCATGTCAAAAAAACCTGTTGGGCTGTTTTCATAGAGTTATCAAATACGGCCTATGAACGACCCGTTATGGTCCACGAATAGTACAACCCATGATTGGCGAAATGATGATACGCCCCGTAGAAGGCCCATGGATCCTACGACCCGTATAAGGCCCATGGATAGTACGGCCCGTAGAAGGCCCATTGATCCCTAAGGCCCGTATAGAAGTCCGATGGATCCCACGGCCCGTATAGAAGGCCAATGGTCCTACAGCCGAACGAAGGCCCATGGATCATACGGCCTGCAGGAGGCCCATGGTTACAATAGTCCGTGTGTTGCCATGATTATTTTGGCCTAGTTACCAAAAATAGGCTATTGTGGCCACTAGAAAAACATAGAAAAAGAACTGCAATGACTACAAGCAAACAACTAAACAAGACAATAAGGTAAAAAAAAGCAAGCAATTAAGGCTAGCCTATTACCGCTATTACACATATTACATCCACTGGGCATCAAAGTTCGCCACCAGTGCAAATATAGGGAACAAAGCAGCATATTACATACACTTGGCCGTCAAAATTGGCCACCAGTGCAAATAAACGCGACAGCAAAACAAGAGCATAACTGAAACAACTTCAGAAGAGCTCAAGAAACATTATCCTGGGTATCCACCATGCTGGCAATAAGCTTAGCAAGATGATTAGCTTTGCCCTGTTTGGCGCTAAAATCCTCCAACGCTTGCTGTTGCACCAGAAAGTATGCATCTGAATGCTCCAGGGACTTCCGCAGTCCTTCCGCTTCTTGTTGCAGCATAGCTGATCGATGTCTTTCAAGTTGTAGTTGAGACTCAAGAAATCGAACTGATTCAGACTGTGAGTTTGAATAGCTTGTGCATGCGGTAGTGGCCAGTAACTCGAACACTAAACCAAGACAGGACTTTGGGGTTGTCTCGCTGTCTTCAAGATAGTCCTCCGTAGCTATTTTATCAGCTTTGTTGGAGACCAACAAGGATGTGTCACTATCCTGAACCTTATCTGCATTACTTCCTTTACCATTGCTTAATAAGGCACTCTTCCCCAATATTCTGTCAGCATTCTAAAAGAAGAAACAAGCAGACACATAACAAGTTTAGCATGTACTAGTATATGAAACTCATTTCAGTGAACCAGTTCATTAGTAAGGTGGACAGGATTAAACTACCAAGTCTTCTATTGCCAAGTACTAGTACATAATAAAAGCATCAAACAAACATATATCTATGTCCTATGGTCAGTGCATTGTCTTGCCAAATCAAAATAGAGACACGGTTCAAATCATATCAGTTCAAGACAAAGCAGCGGTGAAAGAATACAAAGCGTGGGAAAATACACGGCACAACAAGATTTCAGATGGGTACCACGGGTCTACATGTACAACAACACTATTGTCTCAGTTATGATGCTAGTAATGTGCATGATATGAAAGTCAACTGTATACACAATTGAAATTGAAATCAACAGAGCTATTAATAAGACCAAACCTGTTAAATAAACACGCGTGAACATACCTGCTGTGCCATTGGAGTTTCGATTGGATCCTTCAATTTAAAAATAAGTTTGTATTAGTAAATACAGTGATACAAGAGCAAAGCAATCATAGATAAAAAGGCGCGCCTAAGCGAGCGCTTAAGCGCGCCTAGGCTCTAGGCGTGCCTAAGCGAGCACTTAAGAATAAAATACTTGAAAATAGAAAATGAGCTCATAGACCTTACCACATTCTTGGTTCGGGACTAGTACAGAACAGGGCGTTCCCAGTCATCGTCCAGTAAATGTGTCTCAGGAGAACATAAGAGAATTTGATGAGTTTCTTTGCCGGTGAAGTATGTTTTCTTCAGGTAATTCCGATACTGCCACCAAGCATTCTTGAAGATAGCAGAGGTATTAGCACAGGTTACCTCATCCTGAGTTTCCAAATCGGTCCTTCTCTATAGAGAAAAATGGGAAAATTTGTTGTATTATAACGATCATGGAGGTAGGATGTATGGGACGAAGCAAAGTAATTGCCATGAATAACATTACTTACACATAACTCCTGGACAAACACCTGCAACTGGCATTTTCCTTCATCTTCAGTATAATATTTCCAAGATGGGAAGATATGCACATACGATTTAACAACATCAAATGTGATAGATGCTAAACTACGACTGGTTGGTTGTGCTTCCTTCACAGGAATAGGCGTACTAACTGGAGTTGGGATTCGCCGTGATAGTATTGGCCCTTTGGGCACTGGAGCTGCCTTACTAACTACTGTTGTTTGGGAGCTCTGTGGTGGAAATGGTGCTGTGTCAATAGGAACTGGGTTACTATCGGCTGGGGTTGGGGTTAGATTGGGTGAAGCTGGTTCTCTATCCATCGTAGTAGGGGTACAATCTGCGAGAGTTTGGGTTATGTGTGGTAGGGCTGGTTCTTGTGCATGTACAACCGGGGTGCTATCTCCACCAAGAGGTAGGACTGTTTTATTTGAAGACCGTGTTTTTATTCCGCTAGATACTGGCATCACCCGCTCCAATTCAAATGGCTGATAAACAGGAAACATAGTTGAATGTACAGACATTGTATGAGAGATAGATGCAATAGATAGTGTGGAAAAAAGAGGGCATGAAATAGTTGACATGTATATTGTTTAACTAAAACGGATAGCATGACATAATTTCACATATATGATGTCTATCTAAACTGGATAGCATAGCATAACATAATTCAAAGATATGATGAATAACTAAACAGGATCGCATGAAATAATTCACCTACATGTTATCTAAGTAATCAGGATCGCATCATTTAATTAACATATGTGATTTATATGCTAAACAGAGGGCATTCAATATGATGTCTGAACTAAGAACATGGTGTTGAATATTGTGTATATGATGTCTAAACTATGCAATGCAAGACACCGTATGCATAATATGAGCAGTATAACCATGCCAAGTTAGAGCATACACCTCAGTGGCGGAATAGGACTGGCCATCTGTCTCTGAATCCATCTCTGAGGAGCTATCGGGACCCAATAAGAGATCTGCTTTGACAGGTAGCACTGTCTGCTCTGAAGGCCTTGTTTTCACTCCAGATTTTTCCATCTCCCACCGAAATGGCTGATTCACAGGAAGAGTAGTTTAATGTACAAACATTGTCGACAAATGGAAATGTAATGAAGAAAAGGATGGCCAAGATATCATTCAAATATATGATGCCTGGTTAAACAGGATGGTATTGCCCATTTCACATATATTATGGCTAGCTAAAAGACCTAAGACTGCATAATTCCCATATATGATATAGAAACTAAATAGGTGGCATTACAGAACATGTCTAAACTAAGCAGATGACATATATGATGTCAAAAGTAGGCACTACAAGGCAACATATGCATGATATGACTAACATCATCATGCCAAGGTAGAGAAAACACCTTGGGGGGTAAATAGGAGTGGTCAGCGGCGTCTGAATACGCCTCAGAACAGATATCTTCCTCTGGATTACAATCTGGAGAGGGGTGGGGAGGGTTTGCCATTGAACCCACCATGGAGGGATGTTT
Source organism: Triticum aestivum (assembly GCF_018294505.1). Lineage (NCBI taxonomy): Eukaryota > Viridiplantae > Streptophyta > Magnoliopsida > Poales > Poaceae > Triticum > Triticum aestivum. Next base: position 327,743,874 of record NC_057801.1, read on the forward strand.
GCATGACATTGTATTGCCGCGCAAAACTCTTCTCTTTTTCTCTACATGTTCAGCATGACTGTGTACAATATCTGACATGCATACGAAAAAAATATGGTGAGATTATGTAAGGAGAGCATGTAGAAATTTAGAGTGATGGTAACAACCAGTGGATCAATGTTTTTCCGTTGAACCAAAATAGCCCTAATGGATCGACGTGAATGTATAGTAATAACTGTCGCAACAAGTGTACAACATCTTTGTTGTAGCCGTGTCGACCTCAGCATCATTGGGTTGTTCGCTGAAGCAGTTGAGGCAGAGGTGGCTGTCAGAGGTGTGGAGGAAGATCTAAGGAATATGTAGACGGCGTCCAGGGCATTGCTCTGCGGTGATGGATCATTTTGTCGTTGGAGCAGCTCCGGTGAGCCGTAAGACATCAAGGCTGAAGCAGCACAATCGTCAATCTCAAGTGGGATTCTAATAGCATCTCCAATAGATGATGAAAAATGGATGTAAGATTAACATCACCAAAAACCACCTGATTACAACAGATGAGGTAAAAACTGTTGACTCTGAACTTAACTGCCGAAACTGAAATTAACTGTGGAATCTGAATGCTACTGTCGAAACTGAACGCAATGGTAGCAGAGAGACACTTGACATGTAGTTTAGGGAGGGCCTGCAATCATCTTCAACCTGCACCCCCAGAGCCGCCCGCCACCACCGGCCGGACCGCCGGCCGCAGCGCCACCTCGCCGCCCCGAAACAACTCGCCACCGCCGCCCCGGCCAGCCCTCTAGGCCCCCACCCTCCCCCCACCCTGAACCCTAAGAAATATAGTGGGGTACCTCTCCAGCGAGCCCCCGTCCCCGTTGCGGGTGGTTCTTCCTTAACTCCAGCGAGCCCCCCCCCCCAACCCCTGAAAATCGACTGACCCAAAAGTCGATTCAGTCGACTAAAGTGTGGCTTAATCGGAGCAGAGCAGCAGCACGAGCGAGGGGGAGAGCAGCAACAGCAGTTGGGCGAGCGAGCGATCGAGCGAGAGCCGGAGCAGCAGCAGCAGCGTGAGCGAGCGAGCGAGAGCCGGAGCAGCAGCAGCAGATCCGGCTGGTATGGACGCTGCCGCCGAAGGGGCCTCGCACTAGGGGAGAGCCGCCGTTGAGGTGTCGCCGGGATGAGGGATGGGGGTGCGGGATGGAGCACCCTCGGCGCCGGGAGGTCGAGTTAAGGAGAAGGTGTGATGCGATGAGTGTACAACCTCTTTGGTGGCGCCGAGTAGGCCTCGGCTTCGTCCGAGGAGTCGGTGAGGATGCTGCGGTTCCGGTGGAGCAGGTTAAGGCGGCGTTGTGGGGATGGAGCAGCCCCGATAGACGAGGCGATCGTCGGAGCAGCTCCTTGGAGGTGGAGGACGGGGCGGCTGAACCGGCGGGACGGCGAGATGGACGAGGATCCTCATTCGGGGAGGTGGACGAGGGACATCGAGCTGTTGCGGTGGATGGCGTCGTCGGGAAAGAGGCTCCGGCTGGGCAGCAGTGACATGGCAGACGAAGGAGGGTGGGGTTTCGCGGCTAGAGCGGAGAGGTTATGGCTGCCTGGGATTTCAAATGGCGAAAAGGGGGCGATGGGAGGGGGTGAAGCATGACTTAGGGATGCACTTGTCCAAAATGTAGGGTGTGTTACAAAAGTACCCCCACCGATTTGAACTAGTGGCCCTTTCGGCTCAGGGTTAGAAGGGGGATTTCACGTGTCAGGATTTGGCAGCTGGAGGGAGTTTTCGCGCGCGTTGTAATTTCGGGATAGCAAGGCGTGGGTTGTGAAGGCGCCAGTTTTGGGAGCATGATATCTGAATTTTCGGGATATAACAAGACGCGGGTTGAATTTTAGGGACAAGCCTAACATGTAGTAATATTGTACTTGTACATACCAAATCAATTCGCACTTCCCTCAACCAAAAAGAAAACGAAAAAAATAAAACTATTCACACCACACAAAGAGAGAGTCTTGCCCCGTTTTACTATACAAATGCTATTCAGAGCTACTCCCTCCTTCCATCTATATAGGGCCTAATGCATTTTTCGATGCTAACTTTGACCAAATATTAGAGCAATGATATATGACATGCAACTCTCACAAAGCACACCGTTAACTTCGTCTGTGAAAGGTTCTTTCAATGATATAATTTTCACATTGTGCATGTCATGTACTATTAATCTTGTCAATAGCCAAAGGCGGTCTTAAAAATCTCATTACGCCCTATATAGATGGAAGGAGGGTGTATGAATCCATGTTATGTCCGATTAATTTTTTTTCGCTTTGCTGTATAATGCATGTAACCTACTCATACCAACATTTTAGTGCATTCCAAATGTCTATACTACCGCTGCAATTCGAACTAAATTTGAATTTGTTTCTGTATTTCAATAAGAATCTACAATCATGATTGTTGCCAACTTCAACCATCATAGTTTCCTTGCTATCCGCCAGATATAAATCGGACGGCCTATAATGTAGGATGGCAGGCACACCATCATAAACAACTCCGTTTTTTATAAGAGTAGAGATAAAATATATTAAATGTAGTATAACATGTTCATAAACACACCATGTGTATCACCGTTATATATATTAACACGTACGTCGGTTTAAAACACTATGATAAATTCTTCAAATATCTGAATTCGCTTTTTATAATGAAGTATATATGATCTCTATTCGTCTTTTACACCCAAACAACCCTCTTATCTTTGTAGCTAGCGCTAACTTTCTCTTGTGCATGCACACGCCCGCATCCCTCTCACCCTCCCTCAGCATTCTCTAGCTCCATCGCGCAAATTCGTCTTTTCCCTTTAGGTCCTTCACCCATGGTGTGTGTAGGCCCCCACCTCCTTCTTTATGGCACACATCGATTGATATGCCTCTCTAGCCAGGTGTGCCTAGCACAAACACAAGCTTCCCCTCTTCTCTTGTCACCGTCCATGCCTCACTCCCACCACTCTTTTCATCGTTCTCGTACTCGCAAACTCCTTCCCGTTCGATATAGTATGCCTCTCGTACCACCTCCTACATGCATCCCTCTATCTCTATCCTTCTCCTCGTGCCTCGTTTGCTTCTAACACACACATGCATGTATACCGATCGATCTCCCAACATATACCTGGATCGACTTTAACTACCCCCCATCGATCGACGTACCTCACAAGTTATGTATCTCCTTTCTCTAACAAAGGGCGATTGATCTTCCTATGTAGTTATATCTGCTTACCACAGCCACATCATCCCCCTCATCATTCGTGCATGCCTCCTCACCCGTCTCTCACACTCACGTGCACAGACAACAAGAAACCATCTCCTCTCTTATTGATATTGTGAGCGTGCCCTCCGTTTGTCTAGCAAGCCTATCCCACCATTTGTTAGAAGCAACTCCACTACCACCCCCTCGAACACTCTAGCTCTGTCTCTCTCCCAACCTTATTCCTCTCATGCACATATGCATGGATGCCGATCGATCTCCCTTAATACATGAGGCAGATCGATCTCCTTAATACATGAGGTAGGCCTCTCTCCTCCTCCACACATATACCAGCCATTGTACCTCTATTGTTAATTGGGCTACCCTCTTCCCCCACCACACACCAATAGTCGAGCGCTGCAGGTAGGTATCCATGCCACAGAGACAAACTGCACATGTCGCCTCTCACGTTCCAGTAGGCCATCCACTCTATATCTTTGACGTGGGCACACACAAATTCGATGGAACTCTTTATCAATCACGTGCGCACACACACACACACACATCATCCCTCTTTTTGATTCTATGGACACCTCAAGCCGGTGATACCTCCACTCTCTTCTCGTGGATCGCCCCTTCTATATATATGTTATATCGAGGACTCTATTTCACACACATTGCATATGTTACATTTTTTGATTGAACCCCCCCCCCCAAAAAAAACTCCCAAGAACCCACACACTATATCTGTCTAGGATTGTATCTCTGTCACACAACCCCATGTAGGTGGTGTACATATACAAGAAGAGAATAGGTGCACCGTGCATGTACTCACGCTTCGTGCCCAGCCACACCAGCGTGGGTACACGGTGGAGCTCATTTCTTTATGAAATGGCAGCCCACGTGCTAATTTGAACGCCTGTAGCGGTTGTTTACCTAGGGAGGTCGTGTACCACGCCTGCACGAAACAAAGTTCGACTTGACGCATTGCCTCGTTATTTTTAAATAAAGTTATAGCGCTCAATGGCACGTACATAGAATATAAAAGGATTTTTATGGAGAAAAAGGTAGTCCGCTCACTATATACAATGGAGCCTTGCGTGCCTAGTTTGTCGCTCTTCAGAGTATCTCACACAAGGCTGCGGTGGCCTCTCTCTCTCTCTCACCGTTGGACTGATCCGGCCGCATCCCGTCCGCCGGGGGAAAGGGAGTGCGGTGGCCTCTCTCTCTCTCACTGTTGGTCACTGATCCGGCCGCATCCCGTCCGCCGGGGGAAAAGGAGGAAGTGCATCGTTTCTCCGTTCGACGGCGCCGAGGCAGCATGTCCCGATCTGCGTTACATGTCGTTCTCTTTGACCAAGCTCCGGTGCGGCAGGTCCTACGCCACCTGCTCGCAGATTCCGCCCGCCGCCGCTCACCTAGTTACATCCCGACGACCTCCAGGTATCCCCTCCGGCCTTGCTCCACTGCCCGTCTTCCCACGTTGCTGGATGTGGATCTTCCATAGTTCTTTGCCCAAAACGTAGCTCATCCAGCGTACTTTCCATATTGCATTCTCGTGCTCACACTGTTTTAGAGAAACACAACCATGTTGTCATCTTCCCTTAGGGCAAGGAATATGCTTCTTTTTTGTCGTCGCATGTGTCATCAACTGTTATTGGCCAGTAATTGTTTCCTTTCTACCTCTTTTTTGCAAACAGGGTCCATTTCACCTCGTTAATATTGCGACCTTTTGGTGAACTGCACAAATCACTTTTTCCTTAAGAGTGTTTTGTGCAGTTGTACTAAAATGTCACATGGGCAACGTCTCTACATTTTAGTGCGACTGCACAAAGGGAGATTGGTTTTGCTCTATCCTCCTCATCCAACTCCGAGCCTAATCTTCTCCAACTAGTTAGTCTTAAGAGAGACTGCAAAGGTGACCGGCTTCTATTTATGTGTTTATTGTTTCATCAGCAGCCCTCTATTATCGTAATCACACTTAATATCTTTGGAACAGGGACGCTGAGCTCTATTTTAGTGGAACTGCACAAAATGATCGGAATGTTGCATGCTCCAGACAACTAGTTTTTTTTCCAACATGCCTTGTTGATTTAGACAAAGCTGGGGGTACGTTGCTGCCAATGAAAGCATGGATCAATTTTAATTTAACACCTTCTCACAACTCTGTCTTCAGTTGTGATGTAATTATTAGCTCTGATCTGCTAATAATTGACATGCATTAGCAAGGAAGTTAGTTTTTTATTGTTTCCGAAAGAGCATCGATGGGAAGACATGTGAAACAGAAGTTGAAAGCTCACACCATTGTACAATTTCATGTCTCACTAGAAAATTATTTGTATAGTACGTCAATTGTGTAAACAAATGATGGAAGCTTGATAGCATTGCCAGAAGCCTCTTCATCATCCGGGTCCATGTGCCATGCACAAAATTATACTCCTTCGTTCCTAAATATTTGTCTTTTTACAAATTTCAAACGGGCATATTTTAGAGTGTAGCTTCACTCATTTTGCTTCCTATGTGTACTCCCTCCGGTCCTAAATATTCTATTCGTCTTTCTAGAGATTTCAGCAAGTGACTACATACGGAGCAAAATGAGAGAATCTACACTCTAAAATATGTATATACATCCGTATGTGCCAGTCCACTTGAAATCTCTAAAAAGACAAATATTTGAGTAGTCACTTGTTGAAATCTCTAGAAAGACAAATATACTTCGGAGTATATTTAAGAACCAAGGAGGTAGTGCACAACCGCATGGGAGACTCAACCTGGTCGTTACGCCGCACTAATAGTGAGTAATGAGCAGTCAAATTGTAAGCCCCACCTTTCCCACTGTAAGTTGCTCTGAAGAAGCAACCATCAATACGCTCTTATTTGAATCCGCTCATACTACTCCATCTGTCACTGTTTATACAGCACACTTCAGAAAAAAGAAAAAAGATCTATGGGACCAAGGCGACTAGCGATCGGCCTGAAAAATAGCATTGGTAGTTATAGCACGGCGTCTATTACTAGTAGAGGGAATAATGCGTACACACATGCATGCAGTGCTTCCTCCTCGGGTACACACATGCATGCACTTACTCCATTCTGTAGTTATATGGAGAGAAAATTGTGGACTTGATTGCGGTTACCATGCCCTAATTAATTGAGCATTAAACCAAATGCATCTAAAGTCTCTCTGGTGGTGGAAATGCATTTGGAGAAATGCATCATAATGAAGCGCGCCCTGTAAACTATGACGGAGGGAGGAGTAGTATGAAGGTTCAAAACCAAGTATGCGTATGGCCAGTCGGTCAACGCACCTCCTCTTGGCATATCACTGACATGTGGGACAGGAGTGTGAGCAAACCGATCTCAATTGACGGCAAAGAGCCAACCCGCCGTTCCTTGAGAGAGATGAGGAGCGAGAACACACAGACGGGTTCGCATGGAGGCCAAGATATTTTTGAGCATGGTTGGTTGATTGATATCATTCATTACATGTTGGCAGTGGCGAAGCTACGTGAGGGCAAAAGGTGGCCATGGCCCGCCCAGCCTAAGAGCAAAACACTCGCACTTTGCATGAAGTGATGGCCAGCTCAAGAGAAATTCCCTTTAGATTGGCCTTCCCGGCCCGCCCATTTTTGGTTTCAAGCTCCGCCACTGCATGTTGGGCTGCCATTTTCCGCCCTTCTCCGGAATAAACGTGTACTTTATCAGAGATAAAAGGAAATAAGAGTAAAATCGCTCCACCATGTGGTTCGAGTAGTAGTACTACTCATACTACTGCGCTTGGCTCTTTGCCTCTTCGTGAAGTCGAACAATGATGGTACTCCGCATGTTGGGTACTACAGTGTATGCCTCCGACAATCTGACACCGAATGGACTGATGCATGTCCACCGAGGGTAGGTTGCATTAGTCAAAAGGCGTAAGCGAGCTTCACCTTGTCCTGCAAGCTTCTCCTCGTTCTGCGAGTTGACGGGACACACCAAAAAGTAGTGCTAGTCCATACTCCCTCCTTTCCGGTTAACATGGCTCAATCCTTTTTGCGGGTAAATGAGAGAGCTCTATTCATATATAAGAATTCTTAGGACGATCAGCCAAGACACTGGTCACTAGGAAGCAAGGTACCCCGCAAAAAAAGAAGTAGGAAGCGAGGTGTTTCATCAAGCCAGCTCTCGGCTACATTCAAAGTGTAGCAAGCACGGTTCGCACGAAGATGCGCCGCAAGGTTTGCTGACCAGTTTACACGCTGAATAACAAAAAAAGTGGAAATATTACCGAGCGCTACTATTTGTAACAGGATATGAGCCAGAATTAAGCAAGAATTGTGGCGAGTGTTCCATGCAATCAACTTCCATTATCACATGCGAGAACCCTCGAAGATAACCAAATGTGTTGAAGATTGCTTTATCACATTTTAAAATTATAATAAGAGTGCAGAAGCTCCTCCATCCGGTTCCTAGTAATAGTATAGTACGTACCTTTATAGACTATATTAGTAAACTTTGCGCTTGGCTGTTCGCCTATTCGGGAAGTCGAACAATAGTAGCACTAGTAGTATAGTGTATGCTTCTGGCAATCTGACACCAAATTAACTGTTGCATGTCCACCGCCTGAGCGAGGGAGAGCTTGCATTAGTCAAAAGTTTCTCCTTGTCCTGCGAGCCACCGCGCGCAAGTAATGCCAGTCCATACTGCCTCCTCTCCAGTTAATATGGATTAATTTCAAACGAGATAAATACACTGCCTGTCACTGTATATTTGTAAAAATACGGTTAGTGGACTTCATAATATGTTCATTGTGCTCAATATATATATTTTCCGGTATTTATACGGTCACTAGCTCACCCTGACTGAGTATGTGTGTGCATGAACGGGTAGGTTGAGCACATAGCATGACCGTGTGTGTTCCGTCTTGTGCTCGGACATGCATGCATTAGGGCGTCGCGCGTGTCTTTGCGTCCATGTGTACGTGTGACTGTTGCATACACGTAGGGGTGTACATGTAGGGGCCACTAAGGAGCAGTCAAATCACACAGTAAATCACGTCTGTCGTGTTCGTGTCTCACCCTCCTCCATGGCTCGACCCCACACAGTCGCTCGGCATGCCACTCACCGCAAACCGAGTATACGATAACTTTCCCGCCTGCTTGTCGATGGATCGCGCCATGGAGTACTAGTAGCACTGCTAGAAGAGATTGACGAGTTGGGGGAGGACAGCTAGCTATAGCACGGACTCCCGAAAACTTTTTACATGCATGTTGTAGCCGGCTATTGCAACCTTTGAACGCGAAGCAGCCGCGTGCACCCGGAAGCGGCGCAGGTGACGCTCTCTCGGCCGGCGCGCCGCTTCAATGCCGGCGCCAGTGAGAGGTCGCGTCCGCTCTGGCCGGGCATGAATGCGGCACTGACCGTTTCGGGCGGGAAGCACGCGCAGGTGATGAAGAGGGTTCGGGTTGGTCAGGACCGGCCGTGGCGGCAGTCCGGACGTGCGCAAACAAGAGATGTTGTATGTTAATATTGCTGCGTATATAATTAACAATGTAAATAATGTGCCAGTTGGACAAATATGATCGGACATGGAGATGGAAATGGAATTTTACGTAAACACAGATATGCATGTCTATATCTATGTGTGTGTGCGCGACGACTCTCGCGACCTGGAAGCGGGGGCGTGTTTTTGATCGAGTTTTCTTTCTTGGTACGTTAGAAAATCAGTTTGTCCAATTCACATCTAGATGTTATTTAAGGATATCACATCTAAGCTCCCACAAATATATAATGTAGCAACAAGAAACAAAAAAAATTAGGACAAAAAAATAGACCACAAACAGAGTGGACATCAACTTAGATGTGACATAACTATGTCACATCTAGATGTGTCCTAGACAGACCCTTAAAAAATTGTCCGCCAGTTTTCGTTTCTTTTTTCCGGGAACGCGCGTATTCTATTTAAAACCACTGCTATGGAGAGATTTTTTTACTCCATTATAGCCTCTTGTTTGATAGAGTTTCTCGCGTCTCGCTCTCTCACCCTCTCCATATCAAAACAAGATGATAGTGTCCAGTCTATCTCTCTCCTCACCGGTGGTCACAGATCCGGCCGAATCCCGTCCGCTGCGGGAGATGAGGAGGTGCATCGTTGACGTTGTCGCTGTCGGCGACGGGGGGAGCCGATGCGCACCGTCCTCTCCGAGTCAGCGCTGGCGCGAACGAAGATCCTCCGCGCCCTTGTTCGCTGCCGTCGTGTGGGAAGATCCCGCCCGCCTGCATAAATGACATCTCGCCCACCTGAGGTATAACTTCTTGTACTGGTCCAGCTTCCCAGGTCGTTGCGTGCAGGTTTTCTTCTATGCGACTACTCCCCAGCTCCCCATGCATAGTATCTAGGGTTCGTCGGCTGGTCCAACATCACCTACTAGTACTATTATAGAGGAAATGCCACTCGAAAAGTTGTCCTGATTTATGCCTCGGTGGAGGTATACACGTTGTTTCGACAAAAAGTACATGGTGGTTGTGCGGTCATTGTCCATATGGTGGTAGTACTATCACTGGTTAAATGAAGAAATGCTTTTTTTCTCGGGTATCCTAGTTTAGTTCCCATCAAGATATAATTATGATGCTTCTGTTTGTTGGTGTACTTTTCATTAAACCTTTTTTATATTTTTGGAAACAGCGATGCGTGTCTCCATACCCGGGCATGTCTTCCTCAATTTTAGTGGAACTGCACAAAATGGGATGGCCATTGTTGTTCCGCCTCACTGTCCTCTGCCACGTGGTTCTTCCTTCCTCGAGCTTGATTACTGAGAAGAAACAGATCACAGTGAGGATTTGTCGAACTTCATAGGTGCCTCACCCAAACTTGATGCCAAATGGATGATGCATCACCACGATGACCTATCGATGCTCATCGTCGCGCCTCATGGTTGCGTCGGCTAGTGAAGCTGATCAATTTTCAATGAAAAACAAGTTGTCTTCCATCAGTGCTCTTTGCTTTTTACGCACAAAGATGATATCCTTCGTCAGTTCACCTTGGTTGTGTTGGAGACGCAGTCGTCTTTCACATTGGTGCAATTTTATCACACAATTGGCTACGAACCAAATGTTTCCTCGAAGAAGGATCGACGTTGGTACTAAGAGCATAAGTTTTGTATTGATTTCTAAGCCTTCTCACAACTTTGTCTCCAGCTCCCCTATAATTTTATTTGTCCAGCTATTAACTTTGATTTTAAAAATGGTGTGGACTAAAAACCCGGATTAACATAGTAGCCCTCCATTTTTATTTACTCCACATATTAGATTTGCCTGAAGTCAAACTTTGTAATACTCTCAAACCTTTCCGATAATTGAAATTAAAATTCATTATTTGCACACACTCTCACATGTTTCCGATAATTTGGCACATGTGTGGTTGTTCACTTAAGGGAGGGTAGTGTACCAAACGTGAAGGACATGAAGTGCGACCAGGACGCGTGGGCGTGGATCGTTAGTTCATCGGAAGTAGTACTCCCTCTGTACATTACACAATTTAAAACGATTGTTATGGAGAGAATAAGAAAACCACTCCACTATATATTAGTCGTATACACACGAGAGTACTATATGGACACAGCTTCATTGACTTAGTGCACCTGCCTTTGGGTTTATGACAGGTGGGCCCAAAATGTGGCTGGCTCACCTGTCATACAGCCAAAAGCATATGGAGTGAAGGCACCGGAGCTCAGTCCGTAATACATTAGTACTCCCTCTGTAAACTAATATAAGAGCGTTTAGATCACTACTTTAGTAATCTAAATGCTCTTATATTAGTTTACAGAGGGAGTATATATATAAGCGGGAGCCTCAACGCTTGTTCGCTAGGGTTTGCACTCTCCACACGCTTGCCGCAATACATATATGTTACACGTTGGAGGCTCAGCGTTTATTTGCTAGGGTTTGCTATATTCACAGTCTCTCACCCTCTCTTCACCAGATCTAAACAAGACTGCGTTGGCATCTTGTCTCTCTCCCCCCTCACAGCTGGTCAAGGAGGCATCCGTATCCCATCGCACTGGGAAGGGGAGGTGGTGCACCGTTAACTCTATCGCCTTCGGCGAGGGAGGCAATCCACTGCCGGCTGCACTGTTCTCTTTCACCTAGCGCCTGTGCGGGAGGAACACCGGCCCCTTCTTCCTCGCTGCCGTACATAGTGTGGGCAGATCCGGCCTCCCGCCGCACGCCTTCCCACATCCCGACGATCCTAAGGTATAAGTTTCTTTGAAACCGTCGTTGCTCTAGCTGCATGTGGATCTTTTTCGATCTATAGTCGAATCTAGGTCTTGGTTAAAAGTGGAAAGAAAGGTGCGGTGGGGTGGAGCATGAATCTAGGATGTGGTTCAATGAGGAAAGGAGGGAGGAAAAGTAGTATAGACTGGCTATCCAGCCACTTTGTTGGTCGAAAAGGGAAAAAGGGGGTAACCCATTACACACAACTGTAAGGAACCGATCTCTTTGTTGAAAAGGGAAAGAAACTGGGGGGGTCGGGTAGTTTGTGCAGGACTAGATTTGCTGCCCTCACATACGAAAAAAGTTCAAAGAGAACAAATATGGGACCAACACAGATATGTTGCTTGGCTACATACTCTGCATCACCCATTTATATGTGTGGATGCACATGGTGCTAGCATGTCCCATACAGCTATTTTGCTGTTGTTAATCTAAGAATGCCGCCGGAAAATTGAAGCAATGCCACTGTTAAAAGTAAATTACATTTTTTAATGAATGTTGTTTCAAGAGAGTGTCTCTGTTAATATGAATCAATGCTACCATTTTAGAAATGCTACTATCCTACTTTGTTTTCCATCCAAGATAAGTTAGATGCTTCTTTCTGTCACCATTTGTTTCATCCTCCTTTATCGGCAAGTAATTGTTTCCTTTTTTGCTTCTATTAAAATAGGGGTATCGATTCAACTTGTTGCTATTGCGACATTTTACTTCGCTACTCGAAACACTTATGTTTTAAGAGTGTTTTGTGCAGTTCAACTTGAATGTCACACCGGTGACTTTGCTTAATTTTGGTGGAACTGCACAAAAGGAGATCGAGATTTGTTTCCAGTGTTCCTATCGAGTTGTTTCAAATCTTGGTCTCTACCACATGATATCTATTCAACTTGTTGCTATTGCGACATTTTGCTTCGCTACGCGAAACACTTTGCTTGATTTCACTGCAATTGCACAAAATGAGATTGGATTTCCTATTCGTGTTAGCAGATTCGTATGTTATCCTCGTGTTCTCATGAAAGGTCAGTACAGGCCTTCATCCACATGATTGTGCAGTGTGCTTTGAGATGTTGTGCTACTTGTATTGGTACTGTTTTAAATAAATGTTGAATTGAAGCTATTGTATTGCTATCTTTTCCCATTAAGTAGTGAACAAAAATGGGACCAACCCAGACATGATGCTTGTTGCTTTGTTACAACAAACTCTACATGACCCCCTTTATAAGTAGATGGAAGCACATATTGTTGTTGCGCCCACTCTCCCCTGGAACTGTTTATGCTTTTCGTTAATCTAATGTCGCTGGTAAAATTAGGCAATGCCACTCTCAGAATTAATTAACTACTGAATCTTAGTTCAAAACTGCAACACTTGTTAGGAATGGTACTATCCTACTTTGTAGTTCTTTCTACATGTTTAACCAAGGTATTGTTAACATAATGTCTCTTTAAAAATGAATGAGTTGCATTGTTTTAGGAATGGTACTTTTCTGCTTTGTCGTTCTTTATACATGTTGAACCAATGCATTGTTAAGATAATGTCTCAGTCAATATGAATGAATCACACTGATGGAGAATTGCTCCTCTCCTTCTTTGTTTCCCATTAAGACAAGTCATCAACCATTATTTCTCAGTATTTGTTTCCCTTATACCTATTGTTGCTCATAGGGATATCATTATTCCGACTTCGATTTTAGTTGAACTGCACAAAAGGAGCCAATCTGTCCAAGGCAAACTGCTGCGTTACTGGGTCCAGTTGGTCGTTCCACTTTGCAGAAAGAAGCAGTCACTAGATGTGGTACATTACAGAAGGAATGACCGAGAAGCTTTACAGATTATTATTAGACACCGGTGACATGACTAGTCTACAGAGACCATTGGCAATTGAACAACACGTGGAGTGCCCTGGGAAAAAAGTGCCCAAACAAGTACAAGAAGCTAAGACGGGACACGATCATAGGCATTACATATTTTGAATGGGAAAATCTTGTCAAAGTTTAATCATTGATGTTAGCAAGAAGACGTTAGTTTAATATATTGGAATTGGAAAACCTTGTCAAAATTTGCTCATTGATGTTAGCAAGAAGATGTTAGTTTAATATATTGGAATTGGAAAACCTTGTCAAAATTTGCTCATTGATGTTAGCCAGAAGACATGCATTTGATATTTTTGAGTGGGACGCCCTTGTTGTGAGCAGCGTCGAGTGTTTTTTCCTATTCATGTGTTCAGTTTAGAAGTAAATAGTTACTCTGTTGAGATATTCTTGTGTTAAGTGTTTGTTCTGAATATTGTCTATGTAATGCCAGGCCTTGTGTTTGATTGCAAAGTTGAGCTTGGAATGTTGTGGCATGCGGCATCACGAGATGTTCACCGTGCCTCCTGAGAATAATGCTTCGTATTGTTTTGCACGTCGATCTAATGCCAGTGATTTGCTTGTTAAGAAGATCATCCTCTTCTGTTGTTTCCGTGCATAAGAAGTTCATCGTCTGATGTTTCATTCGTAGCCTATACGACATGTTGGGTAGGTTAGACATGAAACCATATGATGTTCCGACCAACTCATGATATTAGGCCGTGATTGGATCGTCGTTTTCCAACCAAAACCGCTTGTAAAACTGACGCTTGTAAATTAAAGCAGATGGTCTCGGGCGAAGGCGCTTGGTTGGTCGATTTCGACTAGTAAAATATTGGAAGTACTTCACACATGATAAAAACGCTGAACGACACTCGAACGATTGCTAATCCAGCCTTGCCCATGGATGGCATGATACGCACGTCGTGCATGTATCGTCTGGCAATGTCGTCCATATAGCAATGCTTGTAAAATATACACTGGTCTCTCAAATTACACGTGTAACCCGCCGGTTTCACATATAGACCTCGGGCCTTCCGATGACGAGTAAATTACACTTGTATGTTAATACAGGTTTGAAATAAACCAGAGCTCCCAAGCGTGGCCTTACCGTTTCATGCCGTCTCAGTTTCTCGAAGGTGCTCATAGGTGTCCGATGATCCTGGCTTCCTGAATGAGCAGCGGGAGCTGTATCAGACCTCCGTAGGGCCCGCGAGACCCTCTCTGTTGTCCATTGAGTTGTTGCGCTCGCCGTGGCGTCGAGCATTGTTAACATGGTCAACGAACATGAGGATTCAGGAGATGAATTTATTTTGACTAGATGACACTAGGGACCCACTAGGGTCATAGCCGTACGTACGCAAGTGCCTCCTTATTATGTACAACTATATATTTTTTCTTTCTCCTGGTTTCGTGACATCACGGTCCCACACCATTGTCAACCTATGTAGTCAATATAAATGAGAGAATTGCACAAGGTGCGGCCGACAGCTGGGACCAAGCAGCTCCAGCAGTATTTGTGTTTTTGAGGCGTGAGCACTGCAGAGTTTTTCTTGGCGATGATTTCGTTGTTGTTCAAAGGAGAGCAGGGTATTAACTGGGCGGGCTGTGGCCCGTCCAGCCCAGGCCAGATATCCAGCCTAGATACTACTTTTTTTCAAGATGAAAATGGCTAGCCTAGCTATATGTGTTTTTGAGGAATACCCACGCAAGGTCAACTTGTTATTCTCCGCCCCGCTGTGCTGCAAATCTTTCCTAGGAGGGATGCATTAGGCTTAATAGGAAAATGGGCTTTAAAAATAATAAATGGGATGTAATTATAAAAACTGGGCAGTAACTATAAAAAAATGCACCAAACACGAAATTAGTTTATAAAATATTATTTATGGATTTTGAAAATCTTAAATTTTCATTGTTGCCCGTGCAATGTTTCGTTGGATTTTTACATAATACAAATTTATATTTAATCTGAATAGAAATTTCGGGATAAAAATATTTCGGATCCCATCAAAATGTGGGAAATTTTATTGAATTCTGTCTTCAACGGTTGGTTGAAATTATTAATCGTTGTCCTAGT
Organism: Triticum aestivum; assembly: GCF_018294505.1. Lineage (NCBI taxonomy): Eukaryota > Viridiplantae > Streptophyta > Magnoliopsida > Poales > Poaceae > Triticum > Triticum aestivum. The sequence continues at coordinate 327,759,256 of NC_057801.1, forward strand.
TAGAAAATGGGTTGTACTTTTAACAAACTGTGAATGGGCTATTGTAAATTCCATTAGAATTCAAAAATGGGCTGTACATTCTTACAAAATGCAAATGGGCTATAAGTTCTCTGCCACACACTTGTGGGACTACTAAGTGATGCGTCCCCTAAAAAAATAAGTTGACGCGTATGCAAGGCTTTGTCAACTTATTATAGTCAACACACGGTTCTAGCAGCAGTGGCTGTTGGATGTCTATCCAACGGATGTCGTGCTTCTTCTTCAATCTCGGATATTCTTAGCTTCGGCCGCCCAAAAAATTATTCCTCCCCCTGACATCTGGGGCGCACCGTTTTGGAGGCTGACCTGTGGGCCTACTAAGTTGGAGCGTACCAAGGGCTTTGTCAACTTAGTCAATATAAACGATTCTAGCTTCAGTGACCGTACGATGTCCATCCAACGGTCGTACTGCTTCTTCAACCTCTGGTCTTCTTGGTCCAGCCGCGCAAAGCATTGCCGGTCGTGCCGCCTGCTCCTGCCTCCCGTGGACGGCTGTGCTGCCGCGGAGGCCTCACCGCCCCCATACTACTGCCACCGCTGGCCAGGCCATCCCTCCACTCACCCACACCCCCTGTTATTCTGCGGCAACGGCAGCCTCACACCGCAGCCGAACCAGTGAACACTCGTACTCCTCTCCGCGCGGGCTTCCACTGCTGCGTCTTCCCCGGATCCGTGTCGTCCCCTTCCTAGGCGTCGCTGTCGTCCACCGCCCTGGTGCTCTCGGCGTGGCGTGGTCAACGTGGTCAACGACCGACTTCCATCAGAAGAGTACTGTACGTGGAGAGGCTGACAGCTGGGTCCACGGCGGCCGCAAGGAAGTGCCTCCTTATTACGTGCAAAATAATTATTCCTCCACCTGATAGCAGGGACCCGCCGGACGGGCCACCTTATTTCACGAAAAAAACGTTTCCCCCCTAACTGCTGGTACCCACCGGATGGGCCACCGTATTTCACGAAAAAAACGTTCCCCTCGCTGTCAGCTCGGACCCACCAGAAGTGCCTCTTTATTATGCACAAAAAATGAATACTCCCCCTGCTAGCTGGGACTCACCTTGGTGGGAAACTGACTTGTGGGCCTACTAAGTTGACGGGGACGGAGGGCTTTGTCAATTTAGTTAATATGAACGATTCTAGATCTAGTGTCCGTACGATGTCCATCCAACGGCTGTAGTGCTTCTTCAACCTCTGGTCTTCTTGCTCCAGCCGCCCAAAGCAGCGCCGGTCGTGCCACCTACTCCTGCCTCCCGTGGCCGGCTGTGCTGCCGCGGAGGCCTCACCGCCTCCAAACTACTCCCACCGGTGGCTAGGCCATCCCTCCACTCCACTCACCCACACCCCCTGTTATTCTGCGGCGATGGCAGCGCAGCCGAACCAATGAACCCTCGTACTCCTCTCCGCGTGGGCATCCACTGTCGCGTCTTCCCTGGCTCCGCGTCGTCCCCTTCCTAGGCCTCGTCGTCGTCCACCGCCGTGGTGCTCTCGGCGCGGCGTGCTCAATGTGGTCAACGAACGAATTCCATCGGAAGAATACTGTACGTGAAGAGGCTGACAGCTGGGTCCACGGCAGCCGCAAGGAAGTGCCTCCTTATTTTGAGGAAAATAATTATTCCTCCACCTGACAGCAGGGACCCACTGGACGGGGCACCAGTATTTCGCGAAAAAAATATTTGCCCCTGACTGCTGGGACCCACCTGATGGGCCACCGTATTTCGTGAAAAAATGTTCCCCCTGTTGTCAGCTCGGACCCACTGGAAGTGCCTCCTTATTACGCACAAAAAAATGAATACCCCCCTGCTAGCTGGGAACCACCTTGGTGGGAGGCTGACTTGTGGGCCTACTAAGTTGATGGGGACGAAGGGCTTTGTCAACTCAGTCAATATAAACGATTCTAGCTCCAGTGACCGTACGATGTCCATCCAACGGCCTTTGTGCTTCTTCAACCTCTGGTATTCTTGCTCCAGCCGCCCAAAGCAGCGCCAGTCATGTCGCATGCTCCTGCTTGCCATGGCTGGATGTGCTGCCGCGGAGGCCTCACCGCCCCCTACTATTCCCACCGCTGGCCAGGCCCTGCGGCGACGGCAGCCTCACACCGCAGCCGAACCAGTGAACTCTCGTACTCCTCTCCGCACGGGCTTCCACTGCCGTGTCTTCCCCGACTCCCCGCGTTCCCCTTCCTAGGCCTCGCTGTTGTCCATCGCCCTGGTCCTCTCGGCGCGGCGTGGTCAACATGGTCAAGGAACGACTTCCATCGGACGTGGACTGTATCTGGAGAGGCTGATAGCTGGGTCCACGGCCGCAGCAAGGAAGTGCCTCCTTATTACGCGGAAAATAAATATTCATCCACCTGACAGCAGGGACCCACCGGACGGGCCACAATATTTCGCGAATAAAATGTTTCCCCCTTGACTGCTACGACCCACCAGTTGCACCTTCGCACGCAAGGAAGTGCGTCCGGGCAAAAAAAAATGATTCGCCCCCCTGACTGCTGGGACCCACCAGCTACATCTTCGCACGCAAGGAAGTGCGTTCGGGCAAAAAAAGCGATTCGCCCCCCTGACAGCTGGGACCCACCAGCTACATCTTCGCACACAAGGAAGTGCATCCGGGCAAAAAAACGATTCACCCCCTGACTGCTGGGACCCACCAGCTACATCTTCGTAGGCAAGGAAGTGCCTGACAGTCGGGACCCACCTAGTTGAAGCGTACGTACCGTTGTCCTTCTGGTCGCGAACGTGTATGTACATATATACTGGTGGATGTAGAGGCGCGCACATGTCATAGTAGAGGCGCGCACGTAGCATGTACACGTACGTACAACGGCGAGGATGCAAGAAAGAAAATACGGCCACGTACGTACATATGGGCAGGGTCTCCAACGCCTATCACGCATACGTACATGGATGGGTCGGAACGGAGAAACAGCGTCGTCGTCGTGTTCATGGGGAGCCAACCGGCTGGGTCGGAACGGAATGCGTGGTCGTGTTCATCGGGAGGGCTTGGACGGAACAGGCGATGGAAACGAGGCCTGGCGTACCGCACAACGGAGGAAACGACCTTGTGTTCGACCGGCCACGTTTGAAACAGGGTCCTGTTGATCGGGAGGGGCCTGGCGTACCGCAAAATGGAGGAAACGGACCTCCTACAGTCGAAACAGGGGTCCTACTGACCGGGAGGGATGTGGCGTACCGCAAAACAGACGAGACGGACTTGTGTTGGAGCGCTACGGTCAAAATGGTGGGGGGGGAGGGGTGTGGCGTACCGCAAAACGGGACTCCACGGGATACTGTTCATCTCCACCGTCGACCTCCTCCAGCCTCCGTGGGCTACTGTTGACCTCCTCCAGCCTCCACGGGCTCCTGTTCATCCAGCCTCCACCGTGCGCTACTCCACCGGCTACTGTTCAACCACCCCTCCACGGGCACCCCTCCACCGTCTACTGTTCATCCAGCCCTCCACACCACGGGGTCCTGTTCAACCACCCATCCACGGCCACCCCTCCACCGTCTACTGTTCATCCAGCCCTCCACACCACGGGTTCCTGTTCATCCAGAAGCAACGCACCGCTCCTTGTTCATCCAAACCCCCCCGGAACGCTCACTTTTCATCCCAGAGGCAGCATCGATCGGCTTCAGTTAGCAGCAGTAGCGAAGGAATCGCTCCATTGGGTTCAGTTAACAGCCATCGATCGATCGCACGGGTTCAATAACGCGTAGCCTGCAGTGCAATCCCTCGGGTTCAGTTAGAGCCCAACGCCTCGCTCGGGTTCAGTTAGAGCCAACGGCTCGCACACATGCGCATACGTATGAGAGAAACGCGCATCGCTCCGCCCCCGACCTCCCATTGTAACCGGCAACTCCCCGAAATTTTCCTCCCCCTCGCTTCTACCACGGTTTTTTCCATCATAGATGGCCCAAAGAATGTCATGCAGCTGCGTCTCCGGCCCACCCAGGATGAAAATCCCATTTTCTGTCATCATTTTTTTTCATAGAAGTAGGAGCCCACCACATCTACGATGATACCGGGTTTTGTCACAATTATCGTCATAGAAGTGTCATATGTATGACAGAAAAAAAATTCGTTCGATCCAAAATGTCACGGATGTTTCTTTTTTTGTAGTGGGGGGTTAATCATAAGTGGGAGGCTTGTTCAAGTAATAACAGCACCCAAGCACCGGTCCACCCGCATATCAAATTATCAAAGTAGCAAACGCGAACCAAATCAACATGATGAAAGTGACTAGATGAAGCTTATTATAAGATACCATTTTGGCATGTCCTTTGCTACTAAAAGGATTGGGCTACCTTGCAGCCCTTTATTTACCATTACAGTTACTTCTCCATTACAAATGATCTTGCTATCAAACTACCTATTACCGATAATTTTAGTGCTTGCAGAAAATACCTTGCTGTAACCACTTCCCATTTCCTTATGCTCCTCGTTGGCTTCGACACTCTTACTTATCGAAAGGACTATGATTGATCCCCGAAACTTGTGGGTCATCATGACTTTTTTCTGGTGCCATTGCTAGGGAGTGAAGAGCTCTTGGTAAGTGGAAATCGATAAGGAAAAATTTATATTATGTGCTAGAATTTATTGTCACTTGCTACTATGGAAACAATCCTTTGAGGGTTTTGTTCGGGGTATCTTCACCTCGAGCGGAAACAAAAAGAGTTGCCCCTCAACCTATATCACCTACTGAAAATATTAGTTATGAAATTCCTGCAGGTATGACAGAACAACTGCTAGCTAATCCTTATGCAGGAGATGGAACGGAACATCCTGATATGCACTTGATACATGTTGATGAAATTTGTGGATTATTTAAGCATGTAGGTTTACCCGGAGATGAAGTTAAGAAGAAGGTATTCCCTCTATATTTGAAGGGAAAAGCATTGACATGGTATAGGCTATGCAATGATATTGGATCTTGGAACTGGAATCGATTGAAATTGGAATTTCACCAAAAAATATCCTATCCATCTAGTTCATCATGATCGAAATTACATATATAATGTTTTTGGCCTCGTGAAGGATAAAGTATTGCTCTAGATTGGGGGAGGCTTAAGTCAAGTCAATGTTAGATTCTTGCCCCAATCATGAGCTCTCAAGATAAATTATTCAGAATTTTTATGCTCAGCTTTCTCGTGATGATTAATCCATGCTCGATACTTATTCTGTTGGTTCTTTTATGAAGAAGACTATTGAATTCAGGTGGGATCTTTTAGAAAGAATAAAACACAACTCTGAATATAGGGAACTTGACGAAGGTAAATATTTGGGTATTAAGCTTGAGTTTGATTGTGTCAAATATTTTATGAATACTGATGCTTTTCACAAGTTTAGCACTAAATATGGACGTGACGTTGAGATAGAAGCTTCCTTTTGTGAATCTTTTTCTACTCATGTTGATATCCCCAAGGAGAAGTGGTTTAAATATCATCCCCCTATTAAAGAAGAAATTAAAGAACCGGTTATAGCTAAGGATTAAACTATTATTTACAATGTTGATCCAGCTGTGCCTAATGCTTATACTGAAAAACCACATTTCCCTGTTAGGATAAAGGAACATGCTAAGGTATCAACCGTGGTTCGCAAGAGTAATACAAAACCACCTAAACTCTCTGAACAAATTAAAGTAGGACCTAGTGTTTCTATCCTTAAAGATCTCTTGGTAGAAAATATTGATGGGCATTTTATTTATTTATGTGATGACGCTGCTAGAATTGCCAAACCGATGAAAAAGATAAACATAGACCTGTAGTTGGCATGCATGTCGTTTCAGTAAAAATAGGAGATCATTGCTATCATGGTTTATGTGACTTAGGTGCTAGTGTGGGTGCTATTCCTTTTACCTTATACCAAGAAATTATGAATGATATAGGACCTGCTGAAATAGAAGACATATATGTGACTATTAAACTTGCCAATAGAGACACCATCACACCACTAGGGATTGTTAGAGATGTTGAAGTCTTATGTGGGAAAATAAAATACCGTACTGATTTTCTAGTCCTTGGTTCCCCACAGGATGATTGTTGTCCCATAATTTTTGTTATACCTTTCTTGAACACTGTCAATGCTAAAATGGATTGTGAGAAAGAAACAGTCAGTGTTAGCTTTGGTAATGTGTCTCATGAGTTTAATTTCTCTAACTTTCATAGACAACCTCATGATAAATAATTACTTAGTAAGGATAAAAGAATTGGTCTTGCTTCTATTGTCATACCTCCTACTGATCCACTAGAACAATATTTGCTAGACCTTGAAAATGATACGCACTTGCATGAAACAAATGAAATAGATAAAAAATTCTTTGAACAACAACCTCTGCTTAAACACATTTGCCTATTGAAACTCTATGAGGTCCTCCTCCACCTAAAGGTGATCCTATGTTTGAATTAAAGCAATTGCCTGACACTTTGAAGTATGCTTATCTTGATGAAAAAAAGATATATCATGTTATTACCAGTGCTAACCTTTCAGAACATGAAGAAGAGAGATAGTTAAATATTCTGAGGAAGCACCGTGCTGCTATTGGATATACTCTTGATGATCTTAAGGGCATTAGTCCCACTCTATGTTAGCACAAGATTAATATGGAGCCTGATGCTAAACACGTTGTTGATCACCAAAGACGTTTGAATCCTAAGATGAAAGAAGTGGTAAGAATTCAAATACTAAAGCTTCCGGAAGCAGGTATAATATATCCCATAACTGATAGTAGATGGGTAAGTCTTGTTCATTGTGCATCTAAGAAAGGAGGTATTACTATTGTTCCTAACGATAAAAATGAACTCATCCCACAAAGAATTGTTACTGTCTATAGAATGATAATAGATTTTAGAAAATTAAACAAAGCTACTAGAAAAGATCATTACCCTCTGGCTTTCATTGATCAAATGTTAGAAAGACTATCAAAGCCCACGCACTTTTTTTCTTGATGGATATTCTGGTTTCTCTCAAATACCTGTTTCACAACCAGATCAAAAGAAAAAACACCTTTACTTGTCCTTTTGGAACTAATGCTTATAGAAGTATGCCTTTTTGTTTATGCAATGCACCTGCTACCTTTCAAAGATGTATGACAGCTATACTCTTTGATTTTTGTGAAAAGATTGTTTAGGTTTTCATGGATGATTTTTCTATTTGCGGAACTTCTTTTGATGATTGCTAAAGCAAACTTGATCGAGTTTTGTAGAGATGTGAACAAACTAATCTTGTCTTGAATTGGGCTAAGTGCCACTTTATGGTTAATGAAGGCATTGTGATGTGGAGCATCCTACGACCATCCCCATGTACACTATGACTACTCCCCAAGCCCCAAGTGGACATACGACGAGACCTTAAGCATATGCCATTGGACACAAGGTGAACCCGCTCCTAAATGCTTCCCCTTTCCAGTCATGTGAGACATGGTTGGTACCTTATGCAAAGATGTTGGACGTGCTCAGGAACCAAGGAAACGACCATGGAGACGCTCAGAACATTGGACATGTCCCCAAATACATGGATGAAGAGGCTCGACGACGAAGGACGTCAAGGTGCTAGAGGACCTAGACATCCGGCCCCTGGAGATTCCGACTAGTGCAAAAGCTCAGCCGAAGAGCACCTACAGGCACCGGACATCCGGCCAGAGGCCTGGATATCTGGCCCGAAGCGAGCCGTCGGACATCCGGCCTTTGTCCTGGAAATCCGACACCCTCCTTCTAGAGAGCATCAGGAAGGCGCCTAGCTAGTCCCGACATCCTGCTCGACAGCCCGGACATCTGGCGTCTCGGGAAGGCCTGGTCATCCGGCCCCCCTCCCTGTGTGCAGTGTATCTAGGCCAAGGCCCATGTACCCCTTCACGCCTTAGACTATATATACTTCCCCTCCACCTATGTTTTAGGGTTAGCAAAGGATAAGCTCACTTGAGAGATAGAGCTTTGCTTATCCACTTGGTTACTTCTCCATTTGAGTCCACGACCTCTTCGGAGAAGATCCCCCAAGCGGATTCAAGACCCCATCACTGGAACACCCCTCAAGACCTCCCCACGGAGAAGAACTTCTTGTTGGGTAACGTAGCATGCAATTTCAAAAAAAATCATACGCTCACGCAAGACCTATCTAGGAGATGCATAGCAATAAGAGGGGGAGAGTGTGACTACGTACCCTCGTAGACTGAAAGTGGAAGCGTTAGTAAATGGGGTTGATGTAGTCGAACATCTTCAGGATCCAACTGATCCGAGTACCGAACGTACGGCACCTCCGTGTTCAGCACATGTTCAGCTCGATGACATCCCTCGAACTCTTGATCCAGTAGGGGTCGAGGGAGACTTCCATTAGCATGATGGCATGGTGCCTGTGTTGATGATGTGATCTGCACAGGGCTTCTCCTAAGCACTATGACGCTATGACCGGAGGAGTAAACTGTGGAGGGGGGCACCGCACACAGCAAAGAGAACATCTTTATGTGCCTTTGGGGTGACCGCTGCCCACGTATATAAAGGAGGGGAGGAGGGGCGGCTGGCCTAGAGGGGGTGCGCCAAGGGGGGAGTCCTACTAGGACTCCCTAGTCCTAGTAGGATTCGCCTTCCCTTTTTCGTAGTGGGAAAGGGGGAAAGAAATGGAGAGGGAGAAGCAAAAGGGAGGTCGCGCCCGCGCCCCTTGTCCAATTCATATTGGGCTCGGGGGGGCGCCACCTCCTGGCCGCTGCCTCCTCTCTCCACTAAGGCCCATGTAGGCCCATTAAGTTTCCCGGGGGGTTCCGGTAACCTCCCTGTACTTTGAAAAATTTCTGAATCTCTTTGAAACTTTTCCGGTGTCCGAACATAACCTTCCAATATATCAATATTTACCTCTCGACCATTTCTAGACTCCTCGTCCTGTCCATGATCTCACCCGGGACTCCGAACAAACTTTGGTCATCAAAAACACATAACTCATAATACAAATCAGCGTCGAATGTTAAGCGTGCGGACCATACGGGTTTGAGAACTATGTAGACATGATCGAGACACATATCCGATCAATAACCAATAGCGGAACCTGGATGCTCATATTGGCTCCTACATATTCTACGAAGATCTTTATTGGTCAAACTGCACAACAACATACAATGTTCCCTTTGTCATCGGTATGTTACTTGTCCGTGATTCGACCGTCGGTATCATCATACCAATTTCAGTCTCGTTACCATCAAGTCTCTTTACTTGTTCGATAATGCTTCATCCCACAACTAACTCATTAGTCACATTGCTTGCAAGTCTTATAGTGATGAGGATTACCGAGAGGGGCTAGAGATACCTCTCTGATACACGGAGTGACAAATCCTAATCTCGATCTATGCCAACCCAACAAACACCTTTGGAGACACCTATAGATCATCTTTATAATCACCCAGTTACATTGTTATGTTTGATAGAACACAAGGTGTTCCTCCGGCATTCAGGAGTTGCATAATCTCGTAGCCAGAGGAACATGTATAAGTCATGAAGAAAGTAGTAGCAATAAAACCTAGCGATCATTATGCTAATCTAACGGATGGGTCTTGTCCATCACATCATTCTCTAATGATGTGATCCTGTTCATCAAACGACAACACATGTCTATGGTCAGGAAACATGACCATCTTTGATTAACGAGCTAGTCAAATAGAGGCATACTAGGGACACTTTGTTTTGTCTATGTATTCACACATGTACTAAGCTTCTGGTTAATACAATTTTAGCATGAATAATAAACATTTATCATGATATAAGATAATATAAATAACAACTTTATTATTGCCTCTAGGGCATATTTCCTTCAGTCTCCCGCTGGCACTAGAGTCAATAATCTAGATTACATAGTAATGGTTCTAACACCCATGGAGTCTTGGTGCTGATCATGTTTTGCTCGTGGAAGAGGCTTAATCAACAGGTCCGCGACATTTAGATCTGTATGTATCTTGGAAATCTCTATGTCTCTCTCCTTGACTTGATCGCTGATGCAATTGAAGTGTCTCTTGATGTGTTTGGTTCTCTTGTAAAATCTGGATTCCTTTGCCAAAGAAGTTGCTCCAGATTGTCACAAAAGATTTTCATTGGACCCAATGCACTAGGTATTATACCTAGATCGGATATGAACTCCTTCATCAGACTCCCTCATTTGCTACTTCTGAATCAGCTATGTAGTCCGCTTCACACATAGATCCCGCCATGACACTCTGCTTGGAACTTCACGAACTAACAGCTCCACCATTCAATATAAATACGTATCCAGTTTGCAACTTAGAGTCATCCAGATCAGCATCAAAGCTTGCACCGACGTAACCATTTACGACAAGCTCTTTGTCACCTCCATAAACGAGAAACATATGCTTAGTACTTTTCAGGTATTTCAGGATGTTCTTGACCGGTGTCTAGTGATCCACTCCTGGATTACTTTGGTACCTCCCTGCTAAACTTATGGCAAGGCACACATCAGGTCTGGTACACAGCATTGCATACATGATAGAACCTATGGCTGAGGCATAGGGAATGACTTTCATTTTATCTCTATCTTCTCCAGTGGTCGGGCATTGAGTCTGACTCAACTTCAGACCTTGTAACACAGGCAAGAACCCTTTCTTTGACTGATCCATTTTGAACTTCTTCAAAACTTAACCTAGGTACATTCTTTGTGAAAGTCCAATTAAGCGTCTTGATCTATCTCTATAGATCTTGATGCCCAATATGTCAGCAGCTTCATCGAGGTCTTTCATTTAAAAATTCTTATTCAAGTATCCTTGTATGCTATCCAGAAATTCTATATTATTTCCAATCAACAAATGTCATCCACATATAATATTAGAAATGCTACAGAGCTCTCACTCACTTTCTTGTAAATACAGGCTTCTCCAAAAGTCTGTATAAAACCATATGCTTTGATCACATTATCAAAGCGTATATTCTAACTCCGAGAGGCTTGCACCAATCCATAAATGGATTGTTGGAGCTTGCACACTTTGTTAGCACCTTTTGGATCGACAAAACCTTCTGGTTGCATCATATACAACTCTTCTTTAAGAAATCCATTAAGGAATGCTGTTTTGACATCCATTTGCCAAATTTCATAATCATAAAATTCGGCAATTACTAACATGATTCGGACAGACTTAAGCATCGCTACGGGTGAGAAGGTCTCATCGTAGTCAACTCCTTGAACTTGTCAAAAACCTTCCGCAACAAGTCGGGCTTTGTAGATAGTAACATTGCCGTCAGCGTCAGTCTTCTTCTTAAAGATCCATTTATTTTCTATGACTTGCCAATCATCAGGCAAGTCCACCAAAGGCCACACATTGTTCTCATACATGGATCCTATCTCAGGTTTCATGGCCTCAAGCTATTTTCCGGAATCTGGGCTCATCATCGCTTCCTCATAGTTCGTAGGTTCATCATGGTCTAGTAACATGACTTCCGAAATAGGATTACTGTACCACTCTGGTGTGGACTGTACTCTAGTTAACCTACGAGGTTCGATAGTAACTTGATATGAAGTTTCATGATCATCATCATTAGCTTCCTCACTAATTGGTGTACAAATCACTGGAACTGATTTCTGTGATAAACTACTTTCCAATTCGGGAGAAGGTACAATTACCTCAGCAAGTTCTACTTTCCTCCTACTCACTTCTTTCAAGAGAAACTCTTTCTCTAGAAAGGATCCATTCTTAGCAACGAATATCTTGCCTTTGGATCAGTGATAGAAGGTGTACCCAATAGTTTCCTTTGGGTATCCTATGAAGATGCATTTATCCGATTTGAGTTCGAGCTTATCAGGTTGAAGCTTTTTCACATAAGCATCACAGCCCCAAACTTTAAGAAACGACAGCTTGGGTTTCTTGCCAAACCACAGTTCATATGGTGTCGTCTCAACAGATTTAGATGGTGCCCTATTTAACGTGAATGCAGCCATCTCTAAAGCATAACCCCAAAACGATAGCGGTAAATCAGTAAGAGACATCATAGATCGAACCATATCTAATAAAGTATGGTTACAACGTTCGGACACACCATTACGCTGTGGTGTTCCAGGTGGCGTTAGTTGAAAAACTATTCCACATTGTTTCAAATGAATACCAAACTCGTAACTCAAATATTCGCCTCTGCGATCAGATCATAGAAACTTTATTTTCTTGTTACGATGATTTTCCACATCACTATGAAATTATTTGAACTTTTCAAATGTTTCAGACTTATGTTTCATTAAGTAGATATACACATATCTGCTCAAATCATCTGTGGAGGATAGAAAATAATGATAACCGCCGCGAGCCTCAACAATCATTGGACCACATACATCGGTATGTATTATTTCCAATAAGTCAGTGGCTTGCTCCATTATTCCGGAGAACGGAGTCTTAGTCATCTTGCCCATGAGGTATTGTTTGCAAGCACAAAGTGATTCATAATCAAGTGATTCCAAAAGCCCATCAGCATGGAGTTTCTTCATGCGCTTTACACCAATATGACCTAAATGGCAGTGCCAGAAATAAGTTGCATTATCATTATTAACTTTGCATCTTTTGGCTTCAATATTATGAATATGTGTATCACCACGATCGAGATTCAACAAGAATATACCACTTAACAAGGGTGCATGACCATGAAAGATATTACTCATATAAATAGGACAACCATTATTCTCTGATTTAAATGAATAACCGTCCCACATCAAACAAGATCCTGATATAATGTTCATGCTCAACGCTGGCACCTAATAACAGTTATTCAGGTCTAAAACTAATCCCGAAGGTAGATGTAGAGGTAGCGTGCCGACGGCGATCATATCGACCTTGGAACCATTTCTGACGCGCATCGTCACCTCGTCCTTAGCCAATCTTCGTTTAATCTGTAGCCCGTGTTTCTAGTTGCAAATATGAGCAACAGAACTAGTATCAAATACCTAGGCACTACTACGAGCATTAGTAAGGTACACAGCAATAACATGTATATCAAATATACCTTTCACTTTGCCATCCTTCTTTCCGCCAAATACTTGGGGCAGCTCCGCTTCTAGTGACCAGTCCTTTTGCAGTAGGAGCACTCACTTTCAGGCTTAGTTACAGACGTGGGCTTCTTCCCAGGACTAGCAACTTCCTTGCTATTCTTCTTGAAGTTCCCTTTTTCCCTTTGCCTTTTTTCTTGAAACTAGTGGTCTTGTTAACGATCAACACTTGATGATCCTTCTTGATTTCTACCTCCACAACCTTTAGCATTGCAAAGAGCTCGGTAATTGTCTTTTCCATCCCTTGCATATTATAGTTCATCACGAAGCCTTTATAGCTTGGTGGCTGTGATTGAAGAACTCTGTCAATGACACTATCATCAGGAAGATTAACTCCCAGCTGAGTCAAGTGGTTATGGTACCCAGACATTCTGAGTATGTGTTCACTGACATAACTATTCTCCTCCATCTTGCAGCTATAGAACTTGTTGGAGAATTCATATCTCTCAACTCGGGCATTTGCTTGAAGTATTAACTTCAACTCCTGGAACATCTCAGATGCTCCATGACGTTCAAAATGTCTTTGAACTCCCGATTCTAAGCCGTAAAGCATGGCACACTGAACTATCGAGTAGTCATCAGATCGAGCTTGCCAGACGTTCATAACATCAGCATCTGCTCCTGCAGTAGGCCTTGCACCAAGCGGTGCTTCAAGGACGTAATTCTTCTGTGCAGCAATGAGGATAAACCTCAAGTTACGGACCCAGTCCGTGTAGTTGCTACCATCATCTTTCAACTTATCTTCCTCTAGGAACGCATTAAAATTCAAGGGAACTGTAGCACGGGCCATTGATCTACAACAACATAGATATGCAAAAAAACTACTAGGACTAAGTTCATGATAAATTAAAGTTCAATTAATCATATTGCTAAAGAACTCCCACTTAGATAGATATCCCTCTAGTCATTTAAATGATCACGTGATCCATATCAACTAAACCATGTCCGATCATCACATGAGATGGAGTAGTTTTCAATGGTGAACATCTCTATGTTGATCATATCTACTATATGATTCATGTTTGACCTTTCGGTCTCAGCGTTCCGAGGCCATATCTGCATATGCTAGGCTCGTCAAGTTTAACCCGAGTATTCTGCATGTACAAAACTGGCTTGCACCGGTTGTATGTGAACGTAGAGCTTATCACACCCGATAATCACGTGGCATCTCGGCACGATGAATTGTAGAAACGGTGCATACTCAGGGAGAACACTTATACCTTGAAATAGTGAGGGATCATCGTATAATGCTACCGCCGTACTAAGCAAAATAAGATGCATAAAAGATAAAAAAACACATGCAATCAAAATATGTGACATGATATGGACATCATCATCTTGTGCCTTTGATCTCCATCTCCAAAGCACCGTCATGTTCTCCATTCTCACCGGCTTGATACCTTGATCTCCATCGTAGCATTGCAGTCGTCTCGCCAACTATTGATTCTACGACTATCGCTACCGCTTAGTCATAAAGTAAAGCAATTACATGGCGATTGCATTTCATACAATAAAGCAGCAACCATATGGCTCCTGCCAGTTGCCGATAACTTTGTTACAAAACATGATCAACTCATACAACAATTTATATCACATCATGTCTTAACCATATCACATCACAACATGCCCTGCAAAAACAAAATAGACGTCCTCTACTTTGTTGTTGCAAGTTTTACGTGGCTGCTACGGCCTTCTAGCAAGAACTGTTCTTACCTACGCATCAAAACCACAATGATTTCTCGTCAAGTGTGCTGTTTTAACCTTCAACAAGGACCGGCCGTAGTCAAACTTGATTCAACTAAAGTTGGGGAAATAGACACCCGCCAGCCATCTGTGTGCAAAGCACGTCGGTAGAACCAGTCTCATGAACAAGGTCATGTAATGTTGGTCCGGGTCGCTTCATCCAACAATACCGCCGAATCAAAGTAACACGTTGGTGGTAAGCAGTATGACTATTATCGCCCACAACCCTTTGTGTTCTACTCGTGCAAATCATCTACGCTTAGACATGGCTTGGATGCCACTGTTGGGTAACGTAGCATGCAATTTCAAAAAAATTCCTACACTCAGGCAAGATCTATCTAGGAGATGCATAGCAATGAGAGGCGGAGAGTGTGTCCACGTACCCTCGTAGACAAAAAGAGGAAGCATTAGTAAATGTGGTTGATGTAGTCGAACGTCTTCACGATCCAACCAATCCAAGTACCGAACGTACGGCACCTCCGTGTTCAGCACACGTTTAACTCGATAACGTCCCTCAAACTCTTGATCTAGTAGAGGGTTGAGGGAGAGTTCTGTCAGCACGATGGTGTGGTGACGGTGTTGATGATGTGATCTGTCCAGGGCTTCGCCTAAGCACTACGATGCTATGACCGGAGGAGTGAACTATGGAGGGGGCACCACACATGGAAAAGAGAACAATTTATGTGCATTTGGGGTGCCCCTGCCCACGTATATAAAGAGGGGAGGAGGGGGTGGTCGGCCTGGAGGGGGCACGCCTAGGGGGGAGTCTTACTAGGACTCCCTAGTCCTAGTAGGATTCCCCTTTCCTTTTTCGGAGTGGGAAAGGGGGGAAGAAGTGGAGAGGGAGAAGGAAAAGGGGGGCCGCGCCCCCACCCCTTGTCAAATTTGGATTGGGCTTGGGGGCACGCGCCACCTCCTGGCCGCTGCCTCCTCTCTCCACTAGGGCCCATGTAGGACCATTAACTTTCTCGGGGGGTCCGGTAACCTCCCGGTACTTCGAAAAATGTCCAAACCTCTCTGAAACTTTCCCGGTGTCCGAACATAACCTTCCAATATATCAATCATTACCTCTCGACCACTTTGAGACTCCTTGACCTGTCTGTGATCTCATCCGGGACTCTGAACAAACTTCGGTCATCAAAAACACAAAACTCATAATACAAATCGCCATCGAACGTTAAGTGCGGACCCTACGGGTTCGAGAACTATGTAGACATGATCGAGACCCATCTCTGAGCAATAACAAATAGCGGAACCTGGATGCTCATATTGGCTCCTACATATTCTACGAAGATCTTTATCGGTCAAACCGCACAACAACATACGTTGTTCCCTTTGTCATCGGTATGTTACTTGCCCGAGATTCAATCGTCGATATCATAATACCTAGTTCAATATCATTACCGGCAAGTCTATTTACTCGTTCTATAACGCTTCATCCTGCAACTAACTCATTAGTCGCATTGCTTGCAAGGCTTATAGTGATGAGCATTACCGAGAGGGCCCAGAGATACCTCTCCGATACATGGAGTGACAAATCCTAATCTCGATCTATGCCAACCCAACAAACACCTTCGGAGACACCTGTAGATCATCTTTATAATCACCCAGTTACATTGTAGCGACCACACATCAAACAGTCTAGTCTCTATGCATCAGTGTCATCCCTGGATCGGTAATGCTGACACACACAGTACTTGAGGATTTATAACAGAGTTTCAATCACACACTTATTACATCGAAATGTCTCAAAAGAGAAGTTATTACAATAATATGGCTTAAGGCCATCTAAATAAGATAACAACGGAAGGCTTGGAAGATAAAGTGAGTCCATAAACTCTAACGGCATAGTTGAGTGAACGACAATGACCTATGGCACCTTACTTATCGTCTGAAAAGTCTACAACATGATATGTTGTAGCCCGAAACGGGTCAGCACATGGAATATGCTGGCAATGTAAAACGAACGTGTAATGAACAGAATAAATGCTATCACTACATGCATATATGGCTAGTGGAAAGCTCTATGGTTACAGTTTTGCATAAAGCCAATTTTTCCCAATAACAAAGGAATAATTTTATTTAACTATCATGGTGAATGTTAAACATTGAGAAGGTTCCTCCAACTCAATTCCAATTAAGCAATATCATTAACCTAACAAATTAGTTTAGAGTGATGAGATCAACATGATAATCCAAGAACCAGATACTTAAGATGTCCATAACCGGGGACACGGCTAACCATGATTAGTTTGTACACTCTGTAGAGGTTTGCGCACCTTCCCCCACAAGACTCGATCGCATCCGTTGGATTTCTTGTACTACATGGTGTTTGAGAAACGGATGACCGAGACACAGTCTTTCAGAAGCATTAACTCTTTACTCTAGATGGGCAGTTACACCTACTTTCCCCTACATCTGCTAGCCCACCACTGAAAGAGGCCATGCAACCTACTCAACTATGCTAGAAGTCATAATAGCTTGTGGCTGCACATGAAAGTTTCTATCATGAATAATCTTATGACCCCTTTGAGCCTAGGTGGCGAACCGTAGGATGATCACACGGGTACTCCGGGATATCCTTGGACAACACTAGATTCTCCAGGTGCCCGCAACCAATCCACCCAGATGTTTATTTAAGTAGCCACCTTAAGTTAACCTTTAATTGATAATTCTCACATCTTTCATGGATACACTCACCCAATCCACGTCTACGAGCATAGCATAGCAATCCTGAGCATAACGTAGAAGTAACTCCCAAAGGTTTGATAAAGGAAAAGACAATAGGTTATACCTCATCATCTACTTCCCAAACCCACATGTTATTAAGATCCTAACCATGCAATGTTTTAGGATTGTAACTAATGCATAAAAACTGGGTAATAAAGGGATATGATCAAAGTATTACTTGCCTTGCTGATGATCTACAAAACCTAGAGACTCATAGTAGCACGCTTCGCACTTCGGGAATTCTATCGCAAACAAACAATAGCATACATAAGCACACAAGCAAGAAGCATGGGTAAAACTCAAATAAGAAGATCCAACCAGAAATTTCAACTGAAGAACTCTGGTTTGCAAAAAGAATCAAATCAAACGGAGCAACGAAACTCAAACAACGATCAAAACAAGATTCATTTACTAATCTGGACTAAAGTCAGTTTTTACAGTACCAAAATTATGTTCAACTTGGTTAAACCGAAAGAGGGCTTCGATACGAAGATTTAGGCGCTGGTTTCATCTAATTTGGATAAACGAGCAAAAATTTATACTAGATCGAAGATCAGGGCAGAAATCGCGATAAAAAATAATCGTGGAAAAACCCTGGAAAATAAAACGAGACGAACAGACTAACGAACGAACGTTCGTTAACAGAACCTAATTGGTGAACAGCGTTCGTTAAAACGAACTAAGAGACGAACGTCTGCTAAACAACTAAACCGAAAAAAGTGAACCGATCTATTTAAAAAACAGATATAGTTTTTTTTTGAAACTGAACGGTTTTTGACTAAACCGAAACGACGGCGGCGGCGACTACCTCCGGCGGGGTTCTGGCGGCGGCGGGGGGGCTCCGACGGGCTTCGGCTATGGTGGCGAGGGGCAACTTGCGGTGCGGGCGGTGGCGTCTTGCGGCCGCGGGCGACGCAGGAGGTTGCGGGTGCGGGTGCGGGGCGGCGGTGGTTAGCGGGGAGGGCCGCGGGGCGGCGCGGGCTTTATAGGGGGTCGGGGGGAGTCCGACTTGTGGAGGGGGCAACCCCGGGCGGCGGCACGGCAGCAGCCCGGACTCCGGCGGGAGTCCGGCTCGAGCACGCTCGCGAAGGCGGCACTTTTTTTTAAATAATTCCACCGAAACGGAAAAATCCTAATAAAATATAATTTTTTTTATAAAAATGCCAAAAACAATTTCCACCTTCTAAATAAAATATTTAGAACAAAGTGAGCATTTTCTTGGCCTAAAAATGCAATTTTGAAAACATGCATATTTTTCTAATTTAAATAAAATGGCAATAAAAAGGCAAATAAAATATTTATTTGATTTTAACATTTTTCCTCCAATGTTTCTTTTATTTTGGGAAGTCATTTTATCCCCTCTTTTATTTTAATATTGGAAATATTCGGAGAGAAAATGATTAAAACCAAAATGATCCTCTTTTTAATTTCTGAGAAAATTCAAATATGAAAACAAATGAAACCCCCAACTCTCTCTGTGGCTTCTTGAGTTGCTTAGTGTTTCTAGGATCAACCAAAATGCAATAAAAATATGATATGCATATTATGACCTATGTATAACATTCCAAATTGAAAAATTGGGATGTTACAAACCTACCCCCCCTTAAGATGAATCTCGCCCTCGAGATTTGGGTTGGATAGAAAATAGGTGTGGGTGGTCCTTCCGTAGATCTTCCTCTTGTTCCCAGGTGGCTTCATCCTTGGTATGGTGGCTCCACTGAACTTTGCAAAACATGATAACCTTGTTGCGTGTGACTCGGCTGGCAAACTAATGAGTCTTCACTGGTTTCTCCTAGTAGGTCAAATCACTACCCAGCTGAATCATTTCCAGTGGCACTGTATCCCTTAGAGGAATATCGGCCATCTCTGCGTGGCCCTTCTTTAAGTGGGAGACGTGAAACACATCGTGAACTCCTGACAATCCTCACTTCTAGCTTGTAAGCAACTTCTCCCATACGTTCCAAAACTTTGTATGTCCCAGAAAACATGGTGCTAATTTTCCCTTAACTCCGAAACGCTTAACTCTTCGAAGAGGTGTCACACGAAGGTATACTCTGTCTCCGACATCGTAAACTGTCTCCATGCGTTTAGAATCTGCATAACTCTTCTGCCTGGACTGGGCTACCTTGAGTCTGTCGCAAATCAATATAACCTTCTCTTCATACTCCTTAATCAAATCTGGTCCAAACAACTGACGTTCTCCAACTTCATCCCACAATAATGGTGTCCTGCACCTCCTTCCGTTCAAAGCTTCGAAAGGGGCCATCTTCAAACTGGCTTCATAACTGTTGTTATAAGAGAGCTCTTCATATGGCAAGTTGTCGTTTGATACGTCTCCAACGTATCTATAATTTTGATTGTTCCATGCTATTATATTACACATTTTGGATGTTTATGGGCTTTACTTTACACTTTTATATCATTTTTGGGACTAACCTACTAATCGGAGGCCTAGCCCGAATTGCTGTTTTTTAGCCTATTTCAGTGTTTCGAAGAAAAGGAATATCAAACAGAGTCCAAACGGAATGAAACCTTCGGGAGCAATCTTTTTGGAACAAACGCAATCCAGGAAACTTGGAGTGGACGTCAAGAAGCAGCCGAGGCGGCCACGAGGCAGGAGGGCGCGCCGTAGGGGGGGGGGGGTAGGCGCGCCTCCCCACCCTTGTGGGTCCCTCGTAGCTCCCCTGACCTACCTCCTTCGCCTATATATATCTATGTACCCCGAAAACATCCAGGAGCACCACGAAAAACTATTTCCACCGCCGCAACCTTCTGTATCCGCGAGATCCCATCTTGGAGCCTTCACCAGCGCTTCGCCGGAGGGGGATCAACCATGGAGGGCTTCTACATCAACACCATAGACTCTCTGATGAGTTGTGGGTAGTTTACCATAGACCTTCGGGTCCATAGTTATTGGCTAGATGGCTTCTTCTCTCTCTTTGAATCTCAATACAAAGTTCTCCTTGATCTTCTTGGAGATCTATTCGATGTAACTCTTTTTGTGGTGTGTTTGTCGAGATCCGATGAATTGTGGGTTTATGATCAACTTTATCTATGAAAATATTTGAATCTCCTCTGAACTCTTTTATGTATGATTGGTTATCTTTGCAAGTCTCTTCGAATTATCAGTTTGGTTTCGCCTACTAGATTGATCTTTCTTGCAATGGGAGAAGTGCTTAGCGTTGGGTTCAATCTTGCGGTGTCCTTTCCCAGTGACAGCAGGGGCAGCAAGGCACGTATTTTATTGTTGCCATGGAGGATAAAAAGATGGGTTTATATCATATTTCTTGAGTTTATCCCTCTACATCATGTCATCTTACTTAATGTATTACTTTGTTCTTCATGAACTTAATACTCTAGATGCAGGCAGGAGTCGGTCGATGTGTGGAGTAATAGTAGTAGATGCAGAATCGTTTCGATGTACTTGTCGCGGATGTGATGCCTATATACATGATCATGCCTACATATTCTCTTAACTATGCACTTTTCTATGAATTGATCGATAGTAATTTGTTCACCCACCGTAATACTTATGCTATCCTGAGAGAAGCCACTAGTGAAACCTATGGCCCCCGGGTCTATCTTTTATCATATAAGTTTCCGATCTACTTTGTTTGCAATCTTTACTTTTCAATCTATTACCAAAAATATTTATCTTATCTTATTATCTCTGTTAGATCTCACTTTCGCAAGTTACCATGAAGGGATTGACAACCCCTTTATTGTGTTGGTTGCGAGGTTCTTGTTTGTTTGTGTAGGTACGAGGGACTTGCGTGGAGCCTCCTACTGGATTGATACCTTGGTTCTCAAAAACTAAGGGAAATACTTACGCTACTTTGCTGCATCACCCTTTTCTCTTCAAGGGAAAACCAACGCAGTGCTCAAGAGGTAGCATCATCCCAACTAGATCCATAATCTAGCGCACAAGCTCTCAACATGTCCTCCAGAATCTGATTGACTCTCTCGATCTGTCCATCTATCTGTGGTTGAAAGGCTGTACTGAACTCTAGCCTAGTACCCAAAGTCTCATGTAACTGATTCCAGAACTTTGAGGTAAACTGGGTTCCTCTATCTGATACAATGGTCCTCGGAACTCCATGCAGACATACGATCCTGGTCATGTATATCTTCGCCAACTTAGCACTTGTATTGTGGTCTTTACTGGGATGAAATGAGTTACTTTCGTCAATCGATCGACTACAACCCATATCGAGTCATAGCCTGAACGAGTCGTGGGCAATCATGTGATAAACTTCCATTCGGGTATCAGCAATGGCTGTAGCAATCCTGCTGGCTTCTGATGCTCTGCCTTAACTCTATGACATACATCACATACTGCTACATAATCAGCAATATACTTCTTCATTCTGGTCCACCAGAAACTTTCCTTCAAATCCAGATACATTTTAGTGTTTCCTGGGTGAATTGAATACGGCGAATCATGGGCCTCCTGTAGAATCAACTTCCTGATCTTTGGGTCATTGGGCACGTATACGCGATCCTCAAACCATAAGGTATCATGCTCATCCTCACAAAATCCTTTAGCCTTTCCTTTGCTCATCCTTTCCTTTATCTCCGCAATCTCTTTGTCACTCTTCTAGGCTTCTCTGATCTTACCCATCAAAGTGGACTGAATTTCCAATGCCGCTACATAACCTCTCGGAACTATTTCCAAACATAGCTCGCGAAGATCCTCTGCTAACTCCTTGGGTAATTCTCCGGTCATGAGTGTATTAGCATAACTCTTGCGACTCAACGCATCGGCTACTACATTAGCCTTTCCGGGATGGTAGTGCAACTTCATATCATAATCCTTAATGAGCTCCAACCATCTCCTTTGCCTGACATTCAACTCCTTCTGCGTGAAGATATATTTCAAACTCTTATGATCCGTGTATACCTCACAATGGTTTCCGATGAGAAAATGTCTCCATGTCTTCAACGCATGCACTACGACCGCTAGCTCCAAATCATGTGTAGCATAATTTAACTCATGAGGTTTAAGCTGTCGTGAGGCATATGAAACAACTCTTCCCTCCAGCATAAGAAATGCTCCAAGTCCTCGACGTGAAGCATCGCAATACACCTGATAATCCTTTCGTTGATCTGGAAGAATCAGCACTGGGGCTGTAACCAAACGTTTCTTCAACTCTAGAAAACTGGCTTCACACTCCTCATTCCATTTTAACTTGGTGTCCTTCTTCAACAACTTCGTCATGGGTTTAGCAATCCTGGAGAAATTCTCAATGAACCTCCGGTAATAACCTGCGAGTCCGAGAAAACTCCTGATCTCTCCAACTGATGTGGGTGCTACCTATTTGGTCATAGAAACAACCTTGGTGGGATCTACTGCTATTCCTTCTCCAGATATAACATGTCCAAGAAATCCAACTTCCTTCAACCAAAACTCACACTTGCTAAACTTGGCATATAAGTGATGTTCCCTGAGCTTCTTGAGAACCAAATGCAAATGCTCCTTATGCTCCTCTTCATTCTTTGAGTAGACCAATATATCAGCGATGAACACCATGATGAACTTATCCAAAAACTCCATAAACACTTTGTTCATCATGTTCATGAAATAGGCAGGCGCGTTAGTCAGACCAAATGACATAACAGTATACTCATATAGCCCGTACCTTGTGGTAAAAGATGTCTTAGGTATATCCTGCTCTCGAATCTTCAACTGATGGTATCCTGATTGCAGATTGATCTTGGAAAATACTTTAGCTTCTTGCAACTGGTCAAACAAATCATTGATCATCGGCAGTGGGTACTTGTTCTTGATCTTCACCTCAATCAAGGCACGATAATCAACAACCATCCTTAATGATCCATCCTTCTTCTCCACTAGATGTACTGGGGCTCCCCAAGGTGCCTAACTTGGTCGTATATAACCTTTATCCTGTAACTCCTTAATCTGCTTCTTAGTTTCCTCCAAATCCTTCGCGGGCATCCAATACGGTCTCTTTGATATTGGCCCGGTGCCTGGCAAAAGCTCAATCAAAAACTCAATGTCTCAATCCGGTGGCATGCGTGGAAACTCCTCTGGAAATTCGTCGGGGTAATCCTTCACCACTGGTACTTGTCCAATTCACTTGAGTCCTCTTCGGCACATGCCGGGATGCATACTTGATCCTTCTTCCTTCTGGGGTGGTGAGCATAATTGACTTACTAGTGCAATCGATGTTTCCTCCGTACATAGATAGCCAATCCATACCCAAAATCACATACAACCCTTGTGACTCTAGAATTATTAGATCTGAGGGGAAAACATGACTACCTATGGTCAATGGCATCTGAAAACATCCTTGGCTTGCCATATGCTCCGCTCCTGGCGAGATTACTAACATAGGTGTCCTAAGAACTTTGGTGGGCAGCTTATACTTATCCACAAATCCCTTTGATATGTATGAATGCGATGCACCAGTATCAAAAAGAACGATTGCAATAAATGACTTAACAAAAAACTTACCTATAATTGCATCTGGATGCTCTTCAGCCTCCTCCAAGATAACGTGGTTCACTTGTCCCCTGTTGAAAGGGTTGGGGTTCTTCCCAGAGCTTCCATTGCCATTTCCATTCTTTGCTTCAGAACACTCGGTGGCGTAGTGTCCATTCTTCCCGCACTTGAAACAAGTAATGTGACTTATATCCTTCTTGGCGGGCGTTGCTGGGTTGAAACGGTTCTGGTTGTTGCTTCCTCCATTCCCATTCTTATTCTTGGGGAAATTATGGTTATGCGTACTTCCTCCATTGGAATTAGGGCCTCCATGGTTATGGTAAATGTGTCCTCCTGAGTTTGGAGTAAAACGAGGTCTCTGCTGAGCTCCTGAATTGTACTTCCCTTGTCCATACTTCCTCTTGCGGCTATCTACTGCTGCTTCCCTTCAATCATAAGAGCTCCATCTACCAACTCCTGGTAGTTGTTGAATGTTACCACCATCAACTTCATGCTCAGTCATCATTCAGTCCTTCCAGAAACTTCTCCTGCTTACTAGCATCTGTAGCTACATCATCAGGGGCATAGCGTGCTAACTTACTAAACTCATCCACATACTGGCCCACCGTGCGTCCTCCTTGGCGCAAGTTGCGAAACTCGTGCTTCTTCATATTCATAGCTCCTGCTGAAACATGGGCAGTGCGGAAAGCCTGCTAAAACTGATCCCATGTAACAGTGTCAATGGGGTAAGTGGCTATGAAATTATCCCACCATGATGTTGCAGGTCCATCAAGCTGATGTGTGGAAAAACGCACTCTCTCCGCATCTGTGCATCCTGCAGTGGTCAGCTCCCTTCCAATCTTGCGGAGCCAATCATCTGCAACAATCGGCTCGGTGCTACTAGAGAACACCGGCGGATTCAGCCTCAGGAAACGGGCTATGTGATCCAGAGGTGGTGGTGGTGGTGGGTTTTTGTTGTTGTTGCCTTGATTCTGATTCTGAACTAGTAGCTGCATCCAGGTATTCTGCTGCTGGATCAACTGAGTGAGCTCCGACGGGAAAGCAAATCCATTGTCACGTCTCAGAGGCATCTGATGGGTTTAGAAAAGGTGAGAAAACAGAATAGAATGAGGTCTAAAGGGAAAACATTACCCATATGCACATGAGACAAACACAATCATATCACTTCAATCAATTCAAACAAGGGCATACAAACGGTCTAACTATCATTACAAAAGTGCTCGGACTACTCTATATAGATAGGGGAATACTACTAATAATATGGTGGTCGACTAGAAGTTTTGATCGATGAAAGACTCCATGATATCCGCTCTAGCTTCATCAACATAGTCATCATCGCTATCGTCGGGGTCAGAATCGGTGTCGTCGATGATGATTTAGTCGTCTGAACGAATGTCCTTGGAATGGTCGTCATCTCCTCCTGGCGCGGGGTCTCCCATGAATACTCCTAGCTTCCTCGTTAGGTCGTCATTCTTCTCCACTTGTATCGTCATTTCCTCCTCATATCCCTCGCATGTTGATACATCTCCGTCGTATCTACTTTTCCAAACACTTTTAACCTTGTTTTGGACTCTAGCTTGTATGATTTGAATGGAACTAACCCGGACTGACGCTGTTTTCAGCAGAACTGCCATAGTGTTGTTTTTTGTGTAGAAAATAAAAATTCTCGGAATGTCCTGAAACTCCATGGAACACCTTAGAAAAAATAAATAAAAATCCTCGCAAAAGATGAAGACCAGGGGGCCCACACCGTGCTATTGAGGGTGGGGCCGCGCCCCCCTGGGTGCGCCCCTACCTCGTGGGCCCCCTGGTGGCCCTCCGACACCAACTCCAACTCCATATATTGGCTTTCGGGGAGAAAAAAATTGGAGAGAAGAAATCATCGCGTTTTACGATACGGAGCCGCCGCCAAGCCCTAATCTCTCTCGGGAGGGCTGATCTGGAGTCCGTTCGGGGCTCCGGAGAGGGGGATTCTTCGCCGTCGTCATCATCAACCATCCTCCATCACCAATTTCATGATGCTCACCGCCGTGCATGAGTAATTGGATCATAGGCTTGCTGGGCGGTGATGGGTTGGATGAGATTTATCATGTAATCGAGTTAGTTTTGTTAGGGTTTGATCCCTAGTATCCACTATGTTCTGAGATTGATGTTGCTATGACTTTGCTATGCTTAATGCTTGTCACTAGGGCCCGAGTGCCACGATTTCAGATCTGAACCTATTATGTGTTCATGAATATATGTGAGTTTTAGATCCTATCTTGCAAGTCTATAGTCACCTACTATGTGTTATGATCCGGCAACCCCGAAGTGACAATAATCGGGACCACTCCCGGTGATGACCATAGTTTGAGGAGTTCTTAAAATCCCTTAGTTTCCAATAGGACCCCGCTGCCACGGGAGGGTAGGACAAAAGATGTCATGCAAGTTCTTTTCCATAAGCACGTATGACTATATACGGAATACATGCCTACATTACATTGATGAACTGGAGCTAGTTCCGTGTCACCCTATGTTATGACTGCTACATGATGAACCACATCCGGCATAATTATCCATCGCTAATCCGGTGCCTACGAGTTTTCCATATACTGGTTTACACTGATTTACTTTTCCGTTGCTACTGTTACAATCACTACAAAATACCAAAAACATTACTTTTGTTGTCTTTACTTTTGTTACCATTACCACTACTATCATATTACTTTGCTACTAAACATTTTGCTGTAGATACTAAGTTTCCAGGTGTGGCTGAATTGACAACTCAGCTGCTAATACTTGAGAATATTCTTTGGCTCCCCTTGTGTCGAATCAATAAATTTGGGTTGAATACTCTACCCTCGAAAACTGTTGCGATCCCCTATACTTGTGGGTTATCAAGACCTTTTTCTGGCGCCGTTGCTGGGGAGCATATCTCTATTCTTTGAGTCACTTGGGATTTATATCTGCTGGACACTATGAAGAACTTGAAAGATGATCGAACTACTATTCTTCCCTCAACTACGAGGGGAGGTAAGGGATTGCCATCTAGCCTTGCACTAGATTCTCCTTCTGTTATGAGTAAGTTTGCGACACCTAAACCTACTACTGATATTGATTCTGATATGTCGTATGTTATTGATGATGCCACTTCTCCTATGCATGATACTTATGATGAAACTACTTCTATGCTTGATACTACTGTGCCACTTGGTGAATTTCTTGATGAGCAAATTGCTAGGTCTAGAGAAAGAGAAATTATTGAACCTGAACACGATGATGTTAGTGATGATGAACCTATGCCTACTATTCCTGAGGGTTATCTTTTTGATGCTGAATCTTCTGCAGCTATTCTTGCTTGACATGATAAACGTGAACTTAAGAGGTTGCTAGTTAAATGGAGTAAAGAATCTTTTAGAGATAGAATGAGACCCGACCTAGGATTATTATGATTTTTCTGTTGATCCAGATATAATTACTTTGGTTGAATCTGATCCTTTTTATGGCTATGAATCTGAAACTGTTGTGGCACATCTTACTAAGTTAAATGATATAGCTGCCCTATTTACTAATAATGAGAGATCGCTCTACCTCTATTTACTCAAAATATTTCCGTTCTCATTAAAGGGTGATGCTAAGATATGGTATAATTCTCTTGATCCTGGTTGTGTGCAAAGTCCCCAGGATATGATTTATTACTTCTTTGCTAAATATTTCCCAGCTCATAAGAAACAAGCTGCTTTGAGGGAAATATACAACTTTGTGCAAATTGAAGAAGAGAGTCTCCCACAAGCTTGGGGGAGGCTTCTCAAGTTACTTAATGCTTTGCCTGATCATCCTCTTAAGAAACCTGAAATATTTGATATCTTTTATAATGGACTAACCGATGCTTCCAGAGATTTCCTGGATAGTTATGCTGGTTCTCTTTTCAGGGAAAGAACACCGGATGACGCTGAAATTCTATTGAATAATATGTTGGCTAATGAAAATAATTGGGTACCCCCCGAGCTACCTCCTGAGCCAGTTCCTGAGCCAATTACTGAGCCTATTCCTAAACCAACTCCGAAGAAGAGAGGTGCTCTATTTCTCAGTCCCGAAGATATGCAAGAGGCAAAGAAATCTATGGCAGAAAAAGGTATTAAAGCTGAAGATGTTAAGAATTTACCTCCTATTGAAGAAATACATGGTCTTAGTTTACCGCCTGTTGAAGAAGTATATGATATCAATTACTTATTTAATGAAGAACCTCCAGATATCCCGACAGAGGTAGTAAAGGTAAATTCTCTCTATAGATATGATAAAGCTGAAGTCCCTCCTACTAAAATTGCTAGCCAGTGCTTGGATGAGTTTGATGACTTTAGGTTTAAGAAAGATGATTTTAATGCTTATTTTGGTAGACAATTAAAACAGAATACCTTTATGATTAAACACTTGGGTGATTGTATGGCTGATATTAGAGGTGAACTTAAACTTGTTAGCAAACATCCTTCTATGGTTACCACTCAAGTAGAACAAGTACTTAAAGCTCAGAAAGAAGCGCTTGATGAAATGAATAGTAAGAAAAATGATTATGTTGTTAGAGTGGCTACTAGAACTGGTAGAATGACTCAGGAACCTTTGTATCCTGAAGGCCACCCTAAGAGAATCGAGCAAGATTCTCAGAGAAACAATATTAATGTACCTAGCTCTTCTAAAAGGAAGAAAAAGAAAAATGATAGGAATTCGCAAACTTCTAGTGAACCTATTGTTGAACCACCTGATAATCCAAATGATATCTCTATTTCTGATGCTGAAACACAATCAGGTGATGAACATGAACCTAGTCATAATGTTAATGATAATGTTCATGTTGACGGTCAACCTAGTAATGATAATGATGTAGAAGTTGAACCTGCTATTGATCTTGATAACCCACAATCCAAGAATCAACGTTATGATAAAAGATATTTTGTTGCTAGGAAACACGGTAAAGAAAGGGAACCATGGGTTCAGAAACCCATGCCTTTTCCTCCGAAACCATCCAAGAAAAAGGATGATGAGGATTTTGAGCGCTTTGCTAAAATGATTGGACCCATCTTTTTGCGTATGCGATTAACTGATGTGCTCAAAACAAATCCTTATGCTAAGTATATGAAGGATATTATTACTAATAAAAGAAAGATAACTTAAGCTGAAATTTCCACCATGCTTGCTAATTACACTTTTAAGGGTGGAATACCAAAGAAACTTGGAGATCCCGGAGTTCCTACTATACCATGCTCCATTAAGAGAAATTATGTTAAAACTGCTTTATGTGATCTTGGAGCTGGTGTTAGTGTTATGCCTCTCTCTTTATATCGTAGACTATACTTGAATAAGTTGACACCTACTGAAATATCTTTACAAATGGCTGATAAATCAACTGCTATACCTGTCGGTATTTGTGAGGATGTGCCTATTGTGGTTGCAAATGCTACTATTTTAACGGACTTTGTTGGGGATTTTCATATCCCCGCTGAGGTAACTTAGTGTCATTCGAAATTTCTCTGGTTCCATGATTCTTCGGAATGAGTTTGTTAACAAGACTTGATCAACCTTGTTAGTGGGTTCATTTTGATGATCACGAGATGGATGAAACTAGAAGCACAACCTTCTGTAGCCTCTTTATATTTCCTATTATTTAGTAGAAATAAAGTAAAATAATATTTTTCTGTCTGTTTCCTCATCTATCCGTGCAATATAAAAATATCCCGAAAATAAAAGTCCTTAGAATGACATGCCAATTTAATATGATTTTTTCGGGAATATTTGACAATTTACTGTGCAAAAACTACCACGGGGGGAGCTGCCACCTGGCCCCGAGGGTGGAGGGCGCGGCCTACCCCCTGGGCGCGCCCCCTGCCTCGTGGGCCCATGGTGGCCCTCCTCCACTTATCCCTACACCCATATTCTTCCTCTGCCTTACACAAACACGAAAAACCAACTCAAGCACGAGTTCCAGCCCCCTGTTGCTGTGATTTTCGATCTCCTTGCTCAAGGCACCTCTCGCAAAACTGTTTGGGGAGATTGTTCCTTGGTATGTGAGTCCTCCATTGGACCAATCAGTTTTTGTTCTAGTGCTTTATTCATTGCAAATTTGTGCTGCATAGGTGACCATGTTCTTGAGCTTGCATGTCAAATTTATATGGTTCCAAGTAGTTCCAATGCTTTATTTGGGCTCTAGTCACTTGTGGGAGTTGTTACTATCAATTTTATTGAAGTTGGTTCACTTTTACTTGAAGTTACTAAAAAATTCAGAAAATTTTCAGAGGAGACAATATGCTTAGGAGGATGTTCCAAGGTGGTCCTTCAAGGAAGCAAGGTCCCAGGCTTGCAATACATGATGCTGACAAGGAACCACCAAGAGACGCTCCTGTGAGGCCTTGTGAATGGCCATCAGAAAATTTTATGAATCAAGTGGGAATCAAAGAAGAATTTAGCACATATTTGAGTAACACCGGTCTTGAGAACTTTGAAGCTGACAAATGCCCCCAGTATTATGATCTCACAAGTTCCTTTGTGAGGAGGTTTGAATTTTCATCTTCTCGTAATTCTCCTTCAGTCATGTTTGATCTTTATGACAAATCTTATACTATGGACTTAGAGGACTTTACTTCTGCTTGCAAACTTCCATCTTGGGGTAATGTCAGGGATCCCCCTAAATCTGAATATAGAGACTTTCTTGCTAGAATAATTGTGGGGGAATCTAGAGATATAACGCAAGCTACTATAGGGAGCATTCACTTTCCTGCTATACATTATTTTGCTGTCTTCATAGGTAGATGCATAAATGCTAAGGATGAAGCATGTCACATGTGTGTCCCTGATCTTAGTATTCTCAGGAGTGCTATGTTAGGAGACCAATCTTATCATTTGGGAGCCATTGTAGCTCGCAGATTGCATCAGAATAGACATAGCGGAGATTTCTTTGGAGGAATTTATGCAACCCGCTTAGCTAATTTTCTTGAGATAGACATTCGTGAGGGAGACATGGAGTTACCCCCTTCTTATTTAGATTTTGATTCTATGGTTTCCCACCAGTTTGTTGAGAGGACTGAACCACCTCTCCAGTATCGACTAATCTTTGTCAGACGTCATGTAGTCCATGTTGCTCTTCCTGCTCCTGCCTTCTTTGATTCACAGGCAAAAAGAAGATATATTATTACTAGAGAGGAGGCAGATGAGTACGAAAGGAGAGTGGAGGCTGCTCGACTCCACGCTACAGCTCAGGCGGCGATAGCCGCTGCATCACAGTACGACCCCAGCTTCACCTACGGATATCCGCCAGGCCATCCCTGGCATTAGACCAATTTAGGCCAAAATCCTAAGCTTGGGGGAGTACATATTTCCCATCGACATTACATTCATGTTCACACACACACTCATTGCTGGATGTCAGTGCTCATACTCTTTCATTGTGTTATCCATGCTAGTTTAAATTCCTTTTTCTTGCTTTCTTCTTGTGTGTTCATTAAACTTTAAGAAAAACCAAAAAAATAGTTAGTTTACTTTCCATGCTTGTAGTAGAATTAAAAATAAAACCCAAAAATATTTCCCATTCTTCTTTTACTTGTTGGGATCTTTCCCGTGTAAATAGTTTCTATTTTCTTTTCCTTTCTTTGGGGGTCGAGAAGACCATATTTAAAATGCTTAGTGGCTCTTATATGCATGATTGATTGTTTAAACCTAGAGCCCATATTACTTGTCTTCTCTCTTGAGTTGAATGCTTGCAGATTCCAGCTTAGTCCAATGCCCGTGCACTCTTACTATTATACACACCGTTCGGTCGTGCAAGTGAAAGGCAATAATGATGATATATGATGGACTTATTGGGAAGAGAAAAGCTGGTATTAACTCGACCTCTCTTGTTTTTGTAAATATGATGATTCATCATTCCTGGTTCAGCTATTGTGAAATAAACATATTTGCAATGACATTTAGAGATTATAGTTGCTTATGCCATGCTTTATTAGCTATGAGTTATAATGGTTTACCTTGCGTGCCAACATGCTATTAGAATGATTATGATGTGGTATGATGGGATGGTATCCTCCTTTAAATGCATTGAGTGACTCGACTTGGCACATGTTCACGCATGTAGTTGAATCCAATCAACATAGCCTTCATGATATTTATGTTCATGGTGGATTATATCCTACTCATGCTTGTACTCGGTGTGAATTAGTTTTAATGCATGTTTACGACTGTTGTCGCTCTCTCAGTTGGTCGCTTCCCAGTCTTTTGCTAGCCTTCACTTGTACTAAGCGGGAATACTGTTTGTGCATCCAAACTCCTTAAACCCCAAAGTTTTTCCATATGAGTCCACTGTACCTTCCTATATGCGGTATTTACCTGCTGTTCCAAGTAAATTTGTATGTGCCGAACTCTAAACCTTCAAATAAACATTCTGTTTTGCATGCTCGAATAGCTCATATGTAACCTAGAGCTTCCCTTATCTTCCGTGTTAGGCGGGTTATTCTCAAGAGGAGTGGACTCTGCTCCTCATTCACGAGAAAATGGCTGGTATCTGGGATGCCTAGTCCCATGCTTTATGCAAACTAAATCAAAATAACTGCAAACAAAACTGCCCTTGGGACCCGTTGAATGTTGGAGGCACTCGTTGTTTCGAGAAAGCCATGGATTGATGCTTGTGGAGGAAGGGGAGTATAAACTTTACCATTCTGTTTGGGAACCGCCTATAATCTGTTTAGTATGGAAGATATCATCGTCTTTTAGTTGTTATGTTGACACTGAAAGTATGCCGCTCAAAATATAATTTATCTCTATTTCAAAACCGAGCTCTGGCACCTCTACAAATCCCCGCTTCCCTCTGCGAAGGGCCTATCTATTTACTTTTATGTTGAGTCATCACCCTTCTTATTAAAAAGCACCCGCTGGAGAGCACACTGTCATTTGCATTCATTATTATTGGTTTATATTGGGTATGACCTGACTGGATCTCTTTTACCATGAATTATAATGTTTAGTCAGTCCTTGATCTTTAATTCCATTTATGTTTTGCGGTCTCAGAAAGGGCTAGCGAGATACCGTTTTGTTATATCATGTTATGATTATTTTGAGAAAGTGTTGTCATCCGAGTTTTATTATTATGGCTCGCTAGCTGATTATGTTATTGATATGAGTGATTGTGAGACCTACGTGTCATTGTGAGTATGGTTAGTTCATAATAATTGCTGAAACTTGAATGCTGGCTTTTTATGTTTACAACAACAAGAGCAAACAGAGTTTGTAAAAGTTTTTCTTTTTCTCTGTCAGTTTGTCAACTGAATTGCTTGAGGACAAGCAAGGGTTTAAGCTTGGGGGAGTTGATACGTCTCCGTCGTATATACTTTTCCAAACACTTTTAACCTTGTTTTGGACTCTAACTTGTATGATTTGAATGGAACTAACCCGGACTGACGTTGTTTTTAGCACAACTGCCATGGTGTTGTTTTTTGTGCAGAAAATAAAAATTCTCGGAATGTCCTGAAACTCCACGGAACACCTTAGAAAAAATAAAGAAAAATCCTCGCAAAAGATGAAGACCAGGGGGCCCACACCCTGCTCACGAGGGTGGGGGGCGCGCCCCCTGGGCGCGCCCCCTACCTCGTGGGCCCCCTGGTGTCCCTCCGACGCCAACTCCAACTCCATATATTGGCTTTCGGGAAGAAAAAAATCGGAGAGAAGAAATCATCACGTTTTACAATACGGAGCCGCCGCCAAGCCCTAATCTCTCTCGGGAGGGCTGATCTGGAGTCCGTTCGGGGCTCCGGAGAGGGGCATTCGTCGTTGTCGTCATCATCAACCATCCTCCATCACCAATTTCATGATGCTCACCGCCGTGCGTGAGTAATTGCATCATAGGCTTGCTGGGCGGTTATGGGTTGGATGAGATTTATCATGTAATCGAGTTAGTTTTGTTAGGGTTTGATCCCTAGTATCCACTATGTGCTGAGATTGATGTTGCTATGACTTTGCTATGCTTAATGCTTGTATCTAGGGCCCGAGTGCCATGATTTCAGATCTGAACCTATTATGTTCTCATGAATATATGTGAGTTTTAGATCCTATCTTGCAAGTCTATAGTCACCTACTATGTGTTTTGATCCGGCAACCCCGAAGTGACAATAATCGGGACCACTCCCGGTGATGACCATAGTTTGAGGAGTTCATGTATCCACTATGTGCTAATGCTTTGTTCCGGTTCTCTATTAAAAGGATGCCTTTATATCCCTTAGTTTCCAATAGGACCCTGCTGCCACGGGAGGGTAGGACAAAAGATGTCATGCAAGTTCTTTTCCATAAGCACGTATGACTATATACGGAATACAAGCCTACATTACATTGATGAACTGGAGCTAGTTCTGTGTCACCCTATGTTATGACTGCTACATGATAAACCACATCCGGCATAATTATCGATCGCTAATCCGGTGCCTACGATTTTTCCATATACTGGTTTACACTTATTTACTTTTCTGTTGCTACTGTTACAATCACTACAAAATCCAAAAACATTACTTTTGCTGTCTTTACTTTTGTTACCGTTACCACTACTATCATATTACTTTGCTACTAAACACTTTGCTGCAGATACTAAGTTTCCAGGTGTGGTTGAATTGACAACTCAGCTGCTAATACTTGAGAATATTCTTTGGCTCCCCTTGTGTCGAATCAATAAATTTGGGTTGAATACTCTACCCTCGAAAATTGTTGCGATCCCCTATACTTGTGGGTTATCACATGTATACTTGAGTTCCTCCTCTAGCTCCATAATCCTGGTCATTGCCTTCTTCAGATCTATCATGCTTGCGCACATCTGGTTCTGCTGGCGACGAATGTGCTGGTTTAACTCCTGGATGAAAGCCACAATGGTCTTGTCCCTCCTAGTGCTGATCATCTCCCATTGCTCATCTCGGCGCCCACATATCTGGTAGATAGTGTCCTTAAGATCCTTGTGATAAACCTCTCCAATGTGTCCCATGGTGATGTGGGCTGCCATGCTCTTTCCTAGACTCCAGGTTGGTGCATCAAAGGAAAACTCTATGGGCTCAGTAACTGGCATGAATGTCTTTCCTGGAACTTGAACTCGAATCATCCAACGCTCCACTTTTGGTAAGGTGGTGATGTAGGTCCCGGTTGTAACACCCCGGATGTAACTTTCCATCTTTGTAACTCCAACTCTTGCCGTTTTCGGCTATGTGATATGATTTTCCCTCTGTGGTTGGGTTTTGTTTTTTTGTTTTGCATTTTATTCATGTCGTGCATATCATATCATGTCATCATGTGCATCTCATTTGCATACGTGTTCGTCTCATGCATCCGAGCATTTTCCCCGTTGTCCGTTTCGCAATCCGACACTCCCACATGCACCGGCGCACCCCTCTTGTCTCTTTTCGTGTGCGGGTGTTAAACGTTCTCGGAATGGACCGAGCCTTGCCAAGTGGCCCTGGTATAGCACCGGTAGACCACCTGTCAAGTTTCGGGTCATTTGGAGCTCGTTTGGTACTCCAACGGTTATCTGCATATCCGCAAAGGCCTCTTTTGAGTTGCAGCCCAACACCCCTCCAAAACATCCCAATAACCCATCTAAGTCAATTCCATGCTCTCCGTCATCGAATCACGATCATGTGGGCGAAAACCGCACCTCATTTGGACACTCCTAGCTCCCTCTACCTATAAATATGTGCACTCCCCCGAAATTCCGGATCCCCAAACCCTAGCCCGCTCCCTCTCCGCCGCCGGACACGTCCGGGCGAAGCCGGACACGTCCGCCGCCGCCGCCCAGCGAACCGGATCTCGCCACGTGTCCGCTCCGCCGCCCCCGTGCCGCCTGCCCGCCAGGCCCGCGCGAGGCCCGCCCGGCCCGCGCGCCCGCCACCGCCGCGCTCACCCGCGTGCCCCGCGCCCCACCCGGCCGGCCGCCGTCCGCCCAGCCGCCAGCCGTGCCCGCCGTCCCGCGGCCGCCTCGCCGTCCGCCGTCGCCCGAAGACCGCGCCCGCGCCCGAGTTTCCCGTGCCGCCGCCTCGTCCGGTCGCCGCGCTGTCGCCGGCCTTCGCCGAGCTCCGGCCGCCCGGCCCGCCTCCGCCCGCCGCCGCCGCCGCCGGATCCGGCCAGATCCGGCCGCCCCGGCCTCTCTCCGCCCGTCTTCCGGCTTCCACCAAGCTCCAGCGTCGTCCGCGCTCTCCGGCGACCCCGCGTTCTCCGGCGATCTCCAGATCCCACGGTTGACTCCTCCCCGAAATTCCACGAAGTCATATTCTTCCATAAATTTGTTGCATCTTCATCGCATCACATCTTTGCACCCGTGGCTCCGTTTTGGGCGTGTAGCATACTGAATTGTTCGACTCGAAGAGTACATAATTTCATTCCATTGCATCATTTACATTTGAGCTCATCTTGATGCCAGAAATGCTGTTGGAAGAGGGCTTCATAATGTTAGTTTCAGATTCTTTTCAGAACGAGCTCTTTTGTCATTTTTGCCATGATTGATGTGTGCATCCTATGTACTTGATCCCTAAAGGTGTTTTGAACTAGGCTATGTCTTCTTTACAGATGTTCTTACCATGTATTTTTGTGATTAATGTGGTGACTAGCACAAGCATGCAAACTAGGCTTCGTGATAATGCTGATTTTAGTCCCTGTTCTGCTGTAATTTTGATGCCATGTAAACATGTTGCTACAGAGAGATCCATGCATAATTTCAGATACTTCAGTAAGGGTGTTTTGAACAAATGGTTATGCTATATCCATCCATGGTCCTGGTTGCAATTATGGAGTAGGCTAGCATGTCATTTTCGTGCTCTACTTTTGCTTTAAAATGTTTCCTGGCAGATTGTTTACATGTTATTCAATTTGACCAAGGTTGTTGTAGTTGATCCGGGTATGCTATGATGTTGTTCTTGCCATGTATAGCTTCTATGCCATGTCTTCTTGATGGATGTATTCTTAGTTTATCATGAGATGCTCTGTAGTGAGTGCATCGAGCTCACGAAGGTGCCTTCGTAATTATGTCAATGCCATGCTTGGTTTGCTAAATCTGTTAACGAAACTTGCTATGTTTACGTGGGTGCCATCGTATTTTCTGATCCTTTTTGGCTTATGGTAAGTAAGGGACTTTTGATCTATGCTTTGAGTAGATTCATGCCATGCCTTATTTTGCTATTATAAGTTCCTGTAGCATGTTGATAACCTGCTCTGAACATTGCTTCGTGATGCTGTTTATGCCATGTCCAACCTGATAATTTTTTTGCACTTTCACCATGCTTGTTTGAACCTGTTATGATGTGATTTAGCCGTAGCTCAGTGTTCCTCTTTTGTTAAGCATCTCCTGTATATCACTGCCATATGTTTTGTTTTTATGTTGGGGTGCTGTAGCATAGTTTCTTGTTGCATGCTAAGTAGCATCGTGCTGTTAATCGCAGCTTTGTGTCATTCTTGTTTTGCTTGCCATATGCAAACCGTGCATCCGTTCCCGGTGATCTTTATATCGATTTCAACCGAAATCATCTCATATTTCCAGTGGCATACTTGGTTTTCCAAGTTGATGCCTTGTTCATCATCTTTCCTTCCGAAGCACGCATATGCATTGCATATCACATCTCGCATAGCATGACATGTATTGCATCATGTTGCTTGTGCATTGCACCGTGATTTATTGTGGTTCCTTTGCTTGTGTTCTGGCTTTGGGTAGAGCCGGGAGACGAGTACGTGCACGAGGAACCTGTTGAGTACGCTTACGAGGATCTAGCCTTCGACAACTCTGAGAACCTTGCAGGCAAGATGACCATACCTTCGATATCACTTCTATCTTTGCTTGCTAGTACTCGCTCTATCGCTATGTTAGCTCTACCTGCCATTGTTTACCATGCCTAACTATTGCCATGTCAAACATCTAACCAACCTGTCCTAGCCACCGTTGTTTGGCTATGTCACCGCTTTTGCTCAGCCCCTCTTATAGCATTGTTAGTTGCAGGTGAAGATGAAGTTCGTTCCTGGTCGGAACATGGTTATTTTGGGATATCACAATATCTCCTGTTTAAATTAATGCACCTTATATACTTGGTAAAGGGCGGAAGGCTCGGCCTTATGCCTGGTGACTTGTTCCACTCTTGCCGCCCTAGTTTCCGTCATACCGGTGTTATGTTCCTTGATTTTGCGTTCCTTACACGGTTGGGTGATTTATGGGACCCCCTTAACAGTTCACTTTGAATAAAACTCCTCCAGCAAGGCCCAACCTTGGTTTTACCATTTGCCACCTAAGCCCTTTCCCTTGGGTTTTCGCGAGCCCAAGGGTCATCTTTATTTACCCCCCCCCCCCCCCCCCCCCGGGCCAGTGCTCGTCGTGAGTGTTGGTCCAACCTGTCAGCCGCCGGTGGCCACCAGGGGCAACTCTGGGCTGGCCTACCGGAAGTTTGGACAATCCGGTGTGTCCTGAGAACGAGATATGTGCAGCTTCTATCGGGATTTGTCGGCACAGTCGGGTGGCTTTGCTGGTCTTGTTTTACCATTGTCGAAATGTTTTGCGAACCGGGATTCCGAGGCTGATCGGGTCTTCCCGGGAGAAGGTTTATCCTTCGTTGACCGTGAGAGCTTGTGATGGGCTGAGTTGGGACACCCCTGAAGGGTATATAATCTTTCGAAAGCCGTGCCCGCGGTTATGAGGCAGATGGGAATTTGTTAATGTCCGGTTGTAGATAACTTGACACTTGACTTCATTAAAATGCATCAACAGCGTGTGTAGCCGTGATGGTCTCTTCTCGGCGGAGTCCGGGAAGTGAACACGGTTTGAGTTATGCTTGACGTAAGTAGTTTCAGGATCACTTCTTGATCGCTTCTAGCTTCTCGACCGATGCGTTGCTTCTCTTCTCGCTCTCACTTGCGTATGTTAGCCACCATATATGCTTAGTGCTTGCCGCAACTCCACCATATTACCCCTTTGCCTACCTATGAGCTTAAATAGTCTTGATCTCGCGGGTGTGAGATTGCTGAGTCCTCGTGACTCACAGATTCTACCAAAACAGATGCAGGTGCCGAGGATACTGGCGTAGATGGCGCAACTGAGCTGAAGTGGGAATTTGATGAGGCCCTTGGTCGTTACTATGTATCGTTTCCAGATGATCAGTAGAGGTGCCCAGTCGGGGCGATCGGGGATCTAGTACTTGGGGTTGTCTTCTTTTCATTTGAACTTGACTGTAGTCGGTCTATGAGTGTACTTTGAATGATGTATGAACTTAAATTATGTATTGTTTGAAGTGGCGATTGTAAGCCAACTCTCTTGATCCCATTCTTGTTCATTACATGGGATTGTGTGAAGATGACCCTTCTTGCGACAAAACCACTATGCGGTTATGCCTCTAAGTCGTGCTTCGACACGTGGGAGATATAGCCGCATTGTGGGTGTTACACCGGTGAAGCTTGGTATTCCGATGTTCAGGTACCTAGTAACTTCCTTCAGGTGTCATCCAAAAGGAGTGTCTTCATCCGGTTGTGTAAACTTGTTCCTTGAGTCCGCCATCCTATAGTGTGGAAAAGGGAGAGGAGTTAGAAATGAGTAGAGAAGAGTGGCCTGTGGTTTAACTTGGTGGTCGTGTCCTACAGTCAGCGTGTGCTCTGATACCATCTTGTAGCGACCAGACATCAAACAGTTTAGTTTTTGTGCATCAGTGTCATCCGTGGATCGGTAGTGCTGACACGCACATTACTTGAGGATTTATAACATAGTTTCAATCACACACTTATTACATCGAAATGTCTCAAAAGAGAACTTATTACAATAATATGGCTTAAGGCCATCTAAATAAGATAACAGTGGAAGGCTTGGAAGATAAAGTGAGTCCATCAATTCTAACGACATAGCTGAGTGAACGACAACGACCTATGGCACCTTCCTCGTCGTTTGAAAAGTCT
Source organism: Triticum aestivum (assembly GCF_018294505.1). Classification (NCBI taxonomy): domain Eukaryota; kingdom Viridiplantae; phylum Streptophyta; class Magnoliopsida; order Poales; family Poaceae; genus Triticum; species Triticum aestivum. Next base: position 327,799,145 of record NC_057801.1, read on the forward strand.
GCAACATGATATGTTGCAGCCCAAAACGGGTCAACACATGGAATATGCTGCCCATGTAACACGAAAGAGTAATCAACAGAATAAATGCTATCACTACATGCATATATGGCTGGTGGCAAGCTCTATGGTTATAGTTTTGCATAAAGCCAATTTTTCCATACAACAAAGGAATAAATTTTATTTAACTATCATGGTGGTTGTTAAACATTGAGAAGGTTCCTCCAACTCAATCCCAATTAAGCAATATCATTAACCCAACAAATTAGTTTAGAGTGATGAGATCAACATGATAATCCAAGAACCAGATACTCAAGATGTCCATAACCGGGGACGCGGCTAACCATGATTAGTTTGTAAACTCTATAGAGGTTTGCGCACTTTTCCCCACAAGACACGATCGCATCCGTTCGATTTCTCGTACTACATGGTGTTTGAGAAACGGATGACCGAGACACAGTATTTCAGAAGCATTAACTCTTTACTCTGGATGGACAGTTACACCTACTTTCCCCTACATCTGCTAGCCCACCACTGAAAGAGGTCATGCAACCTACTCAACTATGCTAGAGCCCATAATAGCTTGTGGCTGCACACAGAAGTTTGTAGCATGAATAATCTTATGATCCCTTTGAGCCTGGGTGGCGAACCGTAGGATGATCACACGGGTACTCTGGGATATCCTAGGACAACACTAGATTCTCCAGGTGCCCGCAACCAATCCACCCAGATGTGTATTTAAGTAGCCACCTTAAGTTAACCTTTAATTATCAATTCTCACATCTGTCATGGATACACTCACCCAATCCATGTCTACGAGCATAGCATAGCAGTCCTGAGCATAACGTAGAAGTAACTCCCAAAGGTTTGACAAAAAAACACAATAGGTTATACCTCATCATCTACCTCCCAAACCCACATGTTATTCAGATCCTAACCACGCAATGTTTGAGGATTGTAACTAATGCATAAAAACTAGGTAATAAAGAGATATGAACGAAGTGTTACTTGCCTTGCTGATGATCTGCAAAACCTAGAGACTCGTAGTAGCACGCTTCGCACTCCGGGAATTCTATCGCAAACAAACAATAGCATACATAAGCACACAAGCAAGAAGCATGGGTAAAACTCAAATAAGAAGATCCAACCAGAAATTTCAACTGAAGAACTCTGGTTTGCAAAAAGAATCAAATCAAATAGAGCAACGAAACTCAAACTACGATCAAAACAAGATTCATTTACTAATCTCGGCTAAATCAATTTTTACAGTACCAAAATCTTGTTCAAGTTGGTTAAACATAAAGTGGGCTTCGATATGAAGATTTAGGCGCTGGTTTCATCTAATTTTGAGAAGTGAGCAAAAAGTTATACTAGATCGAAGATCAGGGCACAAATCGCGATCAAAAATAATTGCGGAAAAACCTTGGAAAAGAAAACGAGATGAAAGGACTAACGAACGAATGTTCGTTAACATAACCTAATCGGTGAATAGCGTTCGTCAAAATGAACGAACATGTAACATCCCAATTTTCCTAAATTAGGATGTTATTAGATCATACAAATGCATATCATATTTTCCATGCATTATTTGCTCTTCTGCAGTATTCTTTTCATTATGCAACTAAAGGCAATTTATTGGAGTGGAGATGACATGACTTCTCCCCTGTTTAAAAATGTTCATAATGTCAAGAATATTATTTCCAGTTCATCTGTTATGTTCTGGTATTTTTGTTAGTCTCCAAAGTATTTTATTTGACTGTTTTGTTGCTGTTTGTGTGGCCTATTGCATAAAAATAATTTTCCAAAAAACAGCCTGTAGCAGTTTATATTAGTAGTATATATTTTAGTAGTGTATATGTATTTTTGTTTAGTTTTTATTATGTTGTTTTATTTTTAGTTTAACTGCTGTAGCAGTTTTGTGTTCTTAAAAAAACAGCCAGGCCAGCCAGCCAACCAGCCCATTGCCGCGGCCTAGCCAGCCAGCGTAGCAACAACACACAGCCGCAGCCCGCTAAACCTAGTGAAGCGATACGCCCGCTCGCTCGCACCCGACCCGCGCCCGATCCACCCCTCGCCTCCAGCCACTGATAGCGGGTCCCGCGCCCTGCTCGTCCCCTCCACCGAGCCGGACACCGCGCGCCGCACGTGCGCACGCACGCCGAGGCCGAGCCGGATCACCTAGCGCCCCTGGTACACCTCAAGCGCGCCCGACCTGCCGTACGCGAAGCAAAACCCCTAGGGGAGACCCCGCAGCTCCTGTCCCGATCCTCTTCGTTGTCGCACGCGCTGTTGGGCGAAAACGGATCTCGCCGTCGAGCTCCGAGGCCGCCATCGTTCACCGTCCATATCCGCCACCGTAAGGACGCCCCTGCCGCTCCACTTCTCACCCTTGAACCCCCACTCAACGCCGCCCTATCCTGACACGCCCTTGTGGCTGAAATCGCAGCGGAGAGAGAGAGGAACGAGCCCACCCTCCGTCGCCAAGCACGCCGGAGTTAACGTCTTCACTATCACCTACAGAGGTCGCCCCGTCGCCGTTTGACGTCACCGATGTCTTTGCCGCTCGACACCGCACCCGCCCGTCACCTCTCCTTTGCCGGAGACCCACCGGAGGAGCGCCGCCGCCAACTCCCGAGACCGCTGCCGCCGTCCTCTGCTTCAGGTGAGCATGCATGCGCACAGGAGCCTTTGGCCAATCACAAACTGCCATGTGGCATACTGCTATAGGCGCAGCTATAGTGCCGCAAAGGAACCAGGAGATTTCTGTTTCTTTTGTTTTCACAGATTTTCATCCAAAATTCAGTTAGCTATATCTTTTAGTGTATAAGTCCAAATTAGGTGATTCTTTTTCCTGTGATCTCACAAAAACCAGCACATTATCACAGTACCGACTTTGCACATGTTTGCACTGTTCAAATTTGAATTCGTTCGAATTTGAAATAAACCTTCCAGAGACCGTAACTCTTAAACCGTTTATCGGAATCGAGTGATTCTTTTTGTGTTGTGACCGTAGTGCAATTTAGATGCTGTTAAGCTTCTGTTGTTGAGTTTCAAAATTTATTTTCTTGCTGTTGGTTTTGTTTTGATTCTTTTCGTGTTCCGGTGATTGATTTGTTGATTTGTGTGAAACGTGTAGATTGTCCGGAGTGCGACGTGAACTATTGTCAGGAGTGTGACCTTCTGAACCAGAACCAAGGCAAGTTACATGTTGATCATCCTTTACCTATTATTTTCTATGTGTGTAGTTATATCACACTATAAATATCTGCATGTATAGGATTACTATATTATTTTGCTATATGCTGTTGAGCTATCTTCCCGTCTTTTGCAAATCGTGGTAGTTGTAGTTTGCTATGCTTTGTAGACGGGGGTGGTCCGTCTTTACATTGAGTGTGAGGATTATATATATATATATATATATATATATATATATAGCAATTGAGTAGTAACTCAGGATTTAACTCACCTCTGGGCGGAAGTGGTATTGCTTGGTGTTGAGGGAAGGCATCATGGGGTCTTGCACCTTTTCTAAGGCCTTGCGCCCATGAGAGTGCACCCTAAGTGGAATGCCGCCCAGGTTCAAAAAGATCAAACAGACTTAGTGACTAGTAGCTTCCATGTGCGGCCACTGGCTATATGGGCTCTGGCTTAGTTGATCAGTTGTTGGAACCCTTGCCCAGACAGTGTCGACAGATGTAGCTTATGTAGGTGGGATGTGGCCGTCAGGTGGTTAAGGTAACCTCTTCTGAAAGACTTTGTCTCAATCTTCGGATTGGGTCCAGTGGGTAATGCGTACTAAACTCTGCAGAGTATTAAAACTAATCATGATTAGTCGTGCCCCCGGCTATGGGTAAATTTGAGCCACTATGCCATTACAGTTGTTGGGTGATCTTTACAGATGTGACACTTAATAATATTTGTGCGCAACTTAATAAAAGGGTAGGTTGGAGTTGATTTTGCCAACTCAACCTTGTGTATTTAATTGTAGTAATAAAAGAACTAAATAAATTATTTGACTATTAGGTTGTTATTAGGATAAAATTAGCTTTATGCAAAAATAAACCCTCAAGCCTTCCTTTGTTGTACTATGCATATACATGTAGGTCTGCTATTATTACTCCTGTGTAACTTGCCAATACATTAAAAGTATTGACCTATATGGCTACAACATCTCATGTTGCAGGATATTCAGATGAAGAGTAAGGTACCGTTAGGGTCGCGAGTCTGCACTCAGCATCGCCAGTGGGCTATGATGGGACTCATTGTTATTTGCTGCTACATTTCCGCTGTTTGATTGAATAAAGCTAGCCAAGTGCTATGCAGATTGTTTTATTTTATATATTCTGGATCATACGATGTAATAAATGATGCACTTGCTATTCTGGTATTCATCTATATTGTGTGTGCTAGCGAGTTCGATCTAGGGACTAGCACGGTAAGCATAGAGACTCAAATCCTTCGAGATTTGGTCGTTATAGAACAGACGAACGTCCGCTAAACAACTAAACAAAAAAACAGAACCGATCTATTTAAAAAAATAGATCTAGGTTTTTTTTTAGAACAAATGGTTTTTGACTAAACCGAGACGGCGCCGGCGGCGACTACCTCCGGCGGGGTTTCAGCGGCGGCCGCGGCGGCAGCGACGGGGCTCCGGTGGGTTTCGCTGCGGCGGCGAGGGGCGATGGTGGCGCGGGCGGCGCAGGCGGTGGCGGCTTGCGGCCGCGGGCGACACAGGCAGCGGCTGGTGCGGGTGCGAGGCGGCATCGGTTGGCGGGGAGGGCGGCTGGGCGGCGCGGGCTTTATAAGGGGTTGAGGGGAGTCCAACTTGGGGAGGGGCAACCCTGGGCGGTAGCGAGGCAGCAGCCCGGACTCCGGTAGGAGTCCGGCTCGGGCACGCTCGCGAAGGCGGCGACGCTAGTGGGCCGGGTGGGCCCTTGGCCCAGTGCGGTCTGTGGAACATTTTTTTTAAATAATTCCGCCGAAACAGAAAAATCCTAATAAAATAAGAAATTCTAAAAATCCCAAAAACAATTGTCACCATCTAAATAAAATATTTAGAACAAAGTGAACATTTTTCTGGCCTAGAAATGCAATTTTGAAAACATGCATATTTTTCTAATTCAAATAAAATAGCAATAAAAAGCCAAATAAAATAATTATTTGATTTTAATATTTTTCCTCCAATATTTTCTTTTATTTTAGGAATTCATTTTATCCCCTCTCTTTTATTTTAATATTGGAAATATTCGGAGAGAAAATGATTAAAACCAAAATGATCCTCTATTCAATATTTGAGAAAATTCAAATATGAAAACAAATAAGCCCCCAACTCTCTCCGTGGGTCCTTGAGTTGCTTTGAGTTTCTAGGATCAACCAAAATGCAATAAAAATATGATATGCATATGATGACCTATGTATAACATTCCAAATTGAAAATTTGGGATGTTACATACATTCTGACGTTTGATAGCACACAAGGTGTTCCTCTGGTATTCGGGAGTTGCATAATCTTGTAGCCAGATGAACATGTATAAGTCATGAACAAAGCAGTAGCAATAAAACCTAGCGATCATTATGCTAAGCTAACGAATGGGTCTTGTCCATCAGATCATTCTCTAATGATATGATCTCGTGCATCAAATGACAACACATGTCTATGGTCAGGAAACATGACCATCTTTGATTAACGAGCTAGTCAAATAGAGGCATACTAGGGACACTTTGTTTTGTCTATGTATTCACACATGTACTAAGTTTCTGGTTAATGAAATTTTAGCATGAATAATAAACATTTATCATGATATAAGAAAATATAAATAACAACTTTATTATTGCCTCTAGGGCACATTTCCTTCAGTCTCCCGCTGGCACTAGAGTCAATAATCTAGATTACATAGTAATGATTCTAACACCCATGGAGTCTTGGTGCTGATCATGTTTTGCTCGTGGAAGAGGCTTAGTCAACGGGTCTGCAACATTCAGATCTATATGTATCTTGCAAATCTCTATGTCTCCCTCCTTGACTTGATCGCGGATGGAATTTAAGCGTCTTTTGAGGTGTTTGGTTCTCTTGTAAAATCTGGATTCTTTTGCCAAAGCAATTGCTCCAGTATTGTCACAAAAGATTTTCAGTGGACCCGATGCACTAGGTATTACACCTAGATTGGACATGAACTCCTTCATCCAGACTCCTTCATTTGCTACTTCTAAAGCAGCAATGTAGTCCGCTTCACACATAGATCCCGCCATGATACACTTCTTGGAACTGCACCAACTGACAGCTCCACCATTCAATATAAATACATATCCGGTTTGCGACTTAGAGTCATCCAGATCAGTGTCAAAGGTTGCATCGATGTAACCATTTATGACAAGCTCTTTGTCACGTCCATAAACGAGAAACATATCCTTAGTCCTTTTCAGGTATTTCAGGAGTTCTTGACCGGTATCTGGTGATCCACTCCTGGATTACTTTGGTACCTCCCTACTAAACTTATAGCAAGGCACACATCAGGTCTGGTACACAACATTCCATACATGATAGAACCTATGGTTGAGGCATAGGGAATGACTTTCATTTTGTCTCTATCTTCTCTAGTGGTCGGGCATTGAGTCTGACTCAACTTCACACCTTGTAACACAGGCAAGAACCGTTTCTTTGACTGATCCATTTTGAACTTCTTCAAAACTTTACCAAGGTATGTGCTTTGTGAAAGTCCAATTAAGCGTCTTGGTCTATCTCTATAGATCTTTATGCCCAATATGTCTGCAGCTTCATTGAGGTCTTTCAGTGAAAAATTCTTATTCAAGTATCCTTTTATGCTATCCAAAAATTATATATTATTTCCAATCAACAAATGTCATCCACATATAATATTAGAAAGGCTACAGAGCTCCCACTCACTTTCTTGCAAATACAGGCTTCTCCAAAAGTCTATATAAAACCATATGCTTTGATCACATTATCAAAGCGTATATTCCAACTTCAAGAGGCTTGCAGCAGTCCATAAAAGGATTCACTACTAGGAAAAGGGCTATAGATGGGATGGACACTAATGGCGCACTGTACGTGTGGTGCGCCATTACTAAATACTAACGGCGCACCATGTGTTGGTGCTCCATTAGTGTGCAAATACTAATGGCGCACCACATCCCACGGTGCGCCATTAGTAATTTTTTTTAATTTTTACAAAACTACTAATGGCGCACCATGGGAGTGGTGCGCCATTACTAGTTGACATAGTAATGGCGCACCACACCCACCGTGCGCCATTAGTAGTTTTGAAAGAAAAAAAAAGAAAAAAAATTGTTAGTAATGGCGCACCAGTGGACAGTGCGCCATTACTAGTTTTAACTAGTAATGGCGCACTGTCCACTGGTGCGCCATTACTAAGTTTTTTTCAAAAAAAATAAAAAAAATTCAAAATATTTCATAATTTTTTTTCAAAACTAGTAATGGCGCACCGTGGGTGTGGTGCGCAATTACTAGTTTAACTACTAATGGCGCACCACCCCACGGTGCGCCATTACTAGTTTGCCCAGCTTCCACCGAATGCACCCCCCCTATGGACCGCCTTTTTAGTTTTAAAAATAAAATAAAATAATGATAAAAATGTCAAAAAAATAAAATAAAATAAGTTTCCCATGTAATATGTGGTCTAGTTGTTGGGAAAATTTACAAATATAAATTTCGACTTTATTTGCAAAATCTCTCTAGAAATTTGTAAAATGGGCATAACTTTTGCATACGAACTCGGATTTAAAAGTTTTACATATGAAAAATCATCTACTCAAAAAGTTACATCCAAATTTAACTGGGGGAATCCCGTTAAACATTTTCAAAATCCCCAAAAACCTCACAGAAAAAAAGTTATGGGGCTTTCAAGATCTAGTGGCAAAAAAATTCAAAAAAATTGATTTTGAAGTTTTTTTAATTGTTTTTCAAAAAATGATACGTAATATGACCGGGAAGTTTGAAATATTTTTCAAAATTTCATCATAGTCATGAACATGAACAAAGTCCTAGACATCAACAAGGTATAATAGGATTGATATGCTAGATATATCAACAAGTGCCTATGAAGTGAGCTGTTGCTGGGGTTGGATAGAACTCTGAAGTTAAGAGTGCTTGGGCTGGAGTAGTGTGAGGATGGGTGACCTTTCGGGAAGTTTGACCACGGAGTGCGATTTGACCTGAGTTTAAGCATATTGACCCGAGATTAAGCCATAGTGACCTGAGATTAAGAAAAAAAAATAAAAAAAATTCTGAAAAAAAATTGAAAAAAAAGTTGAAAAAAATGTTACTAATGGCGCACTTCTATGTGGTGCGCCATTAGTATACCAGATACTAATGGCGCACCGTGGGCTATACTAATGGCGCACTGCATGGTGCACGATTAGTATACCAGATACTAATGGCACAGCGGTTTTGCCTACTAATGGCGCACTACCGGTGCGCCATTACTATCACGCCACACCACTGGTGCACCTTCCTAGTAGTGATTGTTGGAGCTTGCACACTTTGTTAGCACCTTTTGGATCGACAAAACCTTCTGGTTGCATCATATACAACTCTTCTTTCAGAAATCCATTAAGGAATGTAGTTTTGACATCCATTTGCCAAATTTCATAATAATAAAATGCGTCAATTGCTAACATGATTCGGGCAGACTTAAGCATTGCTAGGGGTCAGAAGGTCTCATCATAGTCAACTCCATGAACTTGTCAAAAACCTTTTGCAACAAGTCGGCCTTTGTAGACAGTAACATTACCGTCAGCGTCAGTCTTCTTTTAAATATCCATTTATTTTCTATGGCTTGCCGATCATAGGGCAAGTCCACCAAAGTCCACACTTTGTTCTCATACATGGATCCTATCTCAGATTTCATGGCCTCAAGCCATTTTGCAGAATCTGGGCTCATCATCCCTTCCACATAGTTTGTTGGTTCATCATGGTCTAGTAACATGGCTTCCAGAATAGGATTATTGTACCACTCTGGTGCGGACCGTACTCTGGTTTACCTACAAGGTTCGGTCGTAACTTGATCTGAAGTTTCATGACCATCATCATTAGCTTCCTCACTAATTGGTGTAGGAATCACTGGAACTGATTTCTGTGATAAACTACTTTCCAATTTGGGAGAAGGTACAATTACCTCATCAAGTTCTACTTTCCTCCCACTCACTTCTTTCAAGAGAAACTCCTTCTCTAGAAAGGATCCATTCTTAGCAACGAATATCTTGCCCTCGGATCAGTGATAGAAGGTGTACCCAATAGTTTCCTTTGGGTATCCTATGAAGATGCATTTATTCAATTTGGGTTCGAGCTTATCAGGTTGAAGCTTTTTCACATAAGCATCGTAGCCCCAAACTTTAAGAAACAACAGCTTGGGTTTCTTGCCAAACCACAGTTCATATGGTGTCGTCTCAACAGATTTAGATGGTGCCCTATTTAACGTGAATGCAGCCGTCTCTAAATCATTACCCCAAAACGACAGCGGTAATCAGTAAGAGACATCATAGATCGCACCATATCTAATAAAGTACGGTTACATTCGGACACACCATTACGCTGTGGTGTTCCACATGGTGTGAGTTGCAAAACTCTTCCACATTGTTTCAAATGAAGACCAAACTCGTAACTCAAATATTCGCCTCTGTGATCAGATCATAGAAACTTTATTTTCTTCTTATGATGATTTTCCACTTCACTATGAAATTCTTTGAACTTTTCAAATGTTTCAGACTTATGTTTCATTAAGTAGATATACCCATATCTGCTCAAATCATCTGTGAAGGTTAGAAAATAACGATACCCTCCGTGAGCCTCAACACTCATTGGACCACATACATCGGTATGTATTATTTCCAATAAGTCAATGGCTCGCTCCATTGTTCCGGAAAACGGAGTCTTAGTCATCTTGCCCATGAGGCATGGTTTGCAAGCACAAAGTGATTCATAATCAAGTGATTCCAAAATCCCATCAGCATGTAGTTTCTTCATGCGATTTACACCAATATGACCCAAACGGCAGTGCCACGAATAAGTTGCATTATCATTATTAACTTTGCATCTTTTGGCTTCAATATTATGAATATGTGTATCACCACGATCGAGATTCAACAAGAATAGACCACTTAACAAGGGTGCATGACCATAAAAGATATTACTCATATAAATAGGACAACCATTATTATCTGATTTAAATGAATAACCATCTCGCATCAAATAAGACCCTGATATAATGTCCCTGCTCAACGCTGTCGCCAAATAATAATTATTCAGGTCTAAAACTAATCCCGAAGGTAGATGTAGAGGTAGCGTGCCGACGGCGATCACATCGACCTTGGAACCATTTACGACGCGCATCATCACCTCGTCCTTAGCCAATCTTCGTTTAATTCGTAGCCCCTGTTTCGAGTTGCAAATATGACCAACAGAACCAGTATCAAATACCTAGGTGCTACTACGAGCATTAGAAAGGTACACATCAATAACATGTATATCAAATATACCTTTCACTTTGCCATCCTTCTTATCCGCCAAATACTTGGGGCAGCTCTGCTTCAAGTGAGCAGTCCCTTTGCAGTAGAAGCACTCATTTTTAGGCTTAGGTCCATACATGGGCTTCTTCCCAGGAGTAGCAACTTGCTTGCTATTCTTCTTGAAGTTCCCTTGTTCCCGTTGCCCTTTTTCTTGAAACTAGTGGTCTTGTTAACCATCAACACTTGACGCTCCTTCTTGATTTCTACCTCCGCAGCCTTTAGCATTGCGAAGCCTTTATAGCTTGGTGGCAGTGATTGAAGAACTCTGTCAATGACACTATCATCAGGAAGATTAACTCCCAGCTGAGTCAAGTGGTTATGGTACCCAGACATTCTGAGTATGTGTTCACTGACAGAACTATTCTCCTCCATCTTGCAGCTATAGAACTTGTTGGACTTCATATCTCTCAACTCAGGCATTTGCTTGAAATATTAACTTCAACTCCTGGAACATCTCATATGCTCCATGACATTCAAAATGTCTTTGAACTCCTGATTCTAATCCGTAAAGCATGGCACACTGAACTATCGAGTAGTCATCAGATCAAGCATGCCAGACGTTCATAACATCATCTTCTGCTCCTGCAGCAGGCCTTGCACCTAGAGGTGCTTCAAAGACCTAATTCTTCTGTGCAGCAATGAGGATAAACCTCAAGTTACGGACCCAGTCCATGTAGTTGCTACCATCATCTTTCAACTTAGCTTTCTCTAGGAACGCATTAAAATTCAAGGGAATGGTAGCACGGGCCATTGATCTACAACAACATAGATATGCAAAAAACTATCAGGACTAAGTTCATGATAAATTAAAGTTCAATTAATCATATTACTAAAGAACTCCCACTTAGATAGACATCCCTCTAGTCATCTAAATGATCACATGATCCATATCAACTAAACCATTTCTGATCATCACATGAGATGGAGTAGTTTTCAATGGTGAACATCTCTATGTTGATCACATCTACTATACGATTCATGTTCGACCTTTCGGTCTCAGTGTTCTGATGCCATATCTGCATATGCTAGGCTCGTCAAGTTTAACCCGAGTATTCTGCATGTACAAAGCTGTCTTGCACCCGTTGTATGTGAACATAGAGCTTATCATGCCCGATCATCACGTGGTGTCTCGGCATGACGAACTATAGCAACGGTGCATACTCAGGGAGAAAACTTATACCTTGAAATAGTGAGGGATCATAGTATAATGCTACCACCATACTAAGCAAAATAAGATGCATAAAAGATAAACATCACATGCAATCAAAATATGTGACATGATATGGCCATCATCATCTTGTGCCTTTGATCTCCATCTCCAAAGCACCGTCATGATCTCCATTGTCACCAGCTTGACACCTTGATCTCCATCGTAGCATTGTTGTCGTCTCGCCAACTATTTCTACTACGACTATCGCTACCGCTTAGTGATAAAGTAAAGCAATTACATGGCGATTGTGTTTCATACAATAAAGAGACAACCATATGGCTCCTGCCAGTTGTCGATAACTTTGTTACAAAACATGATCAACGCATACAACAATTTATATCACATCATGTCTTGACCATATCACATCACAACATGCCCGTCAATAACAAGTTAGACGTCCTATACTTTTTTGTTCCATGTTTTACGTGGCTGCTACGGGCTTCTAGCCAGAACTGTTCTTAATTACGCATCAAAAACACAACAATTTCTCGTCAAGTGTGTTGTTTTAACCTTCAACAAGGATCGGCCGTAGTCAAACTCGATTCAACTAAAGTTGAAGAAATAGACACCCGCCAGCCACCTGTGTGCAAAGCACGTCGGTAGAACCAGTCTCATGAACACCGTCATTTAATGTCGGTATGGGCCGCTTCATCCAACAATACCGCCGAATCAAAGTAAGACGTTGGTGGTAAGCAGTATGACTATTATCGCCCACAACCCTTTGTGTTCTACTCATGCAAATCATCTACGCATAGACTTGGCCCGGATGCCACTATTGGGCAACATAGCATGCAATTTAAAAAAATTCCTATGCTCACGCAAGATCTATCTAGGAGATGCATAGCAACGAGAGAGGGAGAGTGTGTCCACGTACCCTCGTAGACAAAAAGCAGAAGCATTAGTAAATGTTGTTGATGTAGTCGAACATCTTCATGATCCAACCTATCCAAGTACCGAACGTACATCACCTTTGTGTTCAGCACACATTCAGCTAGATGACATCCCTCAAACTCTTGATCCAGTAGAGGGTCGAGGGAGAGTTCCGTCAGCACAATAGCATGGTGGCGGTGTTGATGATGTGATCCGCGCAGGGCTTCGCCTAAGCACTACGACGCTATGACCGGAGGAGTGAACTATGAAGGGGGCACCGCACATGGCAAAGAGAACAATTTATGTGCCTTTGGGGTGCCCTTGCCCACGTATATAAAGGAGGGGAGGAGGGGGCGGCCGGCCTAGAGGGGGCACTCCAACGGGGGAGTCCTACTAGGACTCCCTAGTCCTAGTAGGATTCCCCTTTCCTTTTCCAGAGTGGTAAAGGGGGGAAGAAGTGGAGAGGGAGAAGGAAAAGGGGGGTCGCTCCCCCACTCCTTGTCCAATTAGGATTGGGCTAGGGGGCACGCGCCACCTCCTGGCCATTGCCTCCTCTCTCCACTAAGGGCCCATGTAGGACCGTTAACTTTCCGGGGGGGAGGTAACCTCCTGGTACTATGAAAAATGTCCAAACCTCTCCGAAACTTTCCCGGTGTCCGTACATAACCTTCCAACATATCAATCTTTACCTCTCGACCATTTCGAGACTCCTCGTTCTGTCTATGATCTCATCCGGGACTCCGAACAAACTTCAGTCTTGAAAAACACAAAACTCATAATACAAATCACCATCGAACGTTAAGCGTGCGGACCCTATGGTTCGAGAACTATGTAGACATGATCGAGACACATCTCTGATCAATAACAAATAGAGGAACCTGGATGCTTTTATTGTCGCCTACTTATCCTATGAAGATCTTTATCTGTCAAACCGCACAACAACATACGTTGTTCCCTTAGTCATTGGTATGTTACTTGCCCGAGATTCGATCATCAATATCATAATACCTAGTTCAACCTCATTACCGGCAAGTCTCTTTACTCATTCTGTAATGCTTCATCCCACAACTAACTCATTAGTCGCATTGCTTGCAAGGCTTATAGTGATGAGCATTACCGAGAGGGCCCAGAGATACCTCTCCGATACATGGAGTGACAAATCCTAATCTCGATCTATGCCAACCCAACAAACACCTTCGGAGACACCTGTAGAGCATTGTGACATTTGATAGCACACAAGGTGTTCCTCCGGTATTCGCGAGATGCTTAATCTCATAGGCAGAGGAACATGTATAAGTCATGAAGAAAGCAGTAGCAATAAAACTTAACGATCATTACGCTAAGCTACCAGATGGGTCTTGTCCATCACATCATTCTCTAATGATGTGAACCCATTCATAAAATGACAGCACATGTCTATGGTCAGGAAACATAACCATATTTTATTAACGAGCTAGTCAAGTAGAGGCATACTAGGACACTTTGTTTTGTCTATGTATTCACACATGTACTAAGTTTTCGGTTAATACAATTTTAGCATGACTAATAAACATGTATCATGATATAAGAAAATATAAATAACAACTTTGTTATTGCCTCTAGGGCATATTTCCTTCACTACCGTCACTTGTATCATTCTTTGTTGGATTTGGATCGTGTATCTCTTTGTGTTTCGAGGATCTAGCACATGTGTGATCGAATCTTGTTGGTTTGAGTGTTTTTCTCGTGTTTCCCCTCGTGTTCTTGGTAGGATCCACTCCAATCATGGATGATCGGCCCCTAGGATTCCACCCTACATCATCTTGGATCATAGCAAGGTTGATCCAAATTTGGAGCCTACCCCTCTTTTTCAAGACTAATTTTGTTGTGTTCTTCCCTAAATTTTGAAAATCCTCACCAAAAATAGCCCCAAATGTTTTTTGTGATTTGTTGGTTTCATGATGTTTGGTTGATTTTGATCCATGGATTTGCTTGGTTTCAAGTGGATCTAGCATCCCCCCAAGTTTCCCCACCTTCCATCCACGAAACCCATCAAATTTTGCCCCCGGAATCATCAACTTCCGCCCCTAAATCGAGTTGCGAAGTCCAAATCCCGATCTGGAATCATCGGGCCGGACATCCGTGCCATAGGTTGGTCATCCTGGACATCGGGCCAGATATCCGGACCCCAATCCAGACATCCGGCTCCTGGAGCACAAAATCTGCACGGTTCTAGACATCATCCCCCGGATATCCGGGTCCCACCCCCAGATGTCCGACCCTGGAAATTCAACCTTCATTGTTTCACTGTTTTGTGCATAACTAATTCTTTCCGAGTCTGATTTTGATGTTCTTTAGCTTGTTTTGAAGCTATTTACATCCCCCATCGCACAAAAATACTACCATCACCATTTGACTTCATCAAAATTTTGAAACTTTGGCATCATTGCCTAGGGCTTCCACCATATTTCCCCCATTACCACCACCGACTTTTGCAGCCAAACCCATTTTGTTCCCCATTGCATTTGTGGTTGTTTGAGTTGTGATTCGAGTCTCCTAAGGTGTTTCGGCTACTTGGGGATGGTTGCTTCTTCATCAACCACCACCACCATAACTTCCGCATAGGCTTGCCCACCATACATTTCTGCCACCCCATCTTGACCCAATTTTGTTTGTGTTGTGAGTTGTGTCTCCTAAGGTGTTTCGGCTACTTAGGGACCATACCTTCAACTCCGACACCATGTATAGCCCATCACACCCTTCCGCCAACTTAACCCATTTTGACCGGGTTTCCATCAGTACTTCCGCAACCACCATCGCATTCCCGCTACCACCATTTGACATTTGACATTTGAGATTTTGAGTTTGCGTTTTTCTGTTTCCTAAGGTGTTTCGGCTAATTAGGAACGACTCTACATCAAGAAAACCGCCACTCATCATCGCCACGAGGTCGTCATCAAACATAAGGATGGTAACCTCGACGATGCCATTGTATATTCCCCTTGCCATTGCATTGATAACCCCTAGCCCATTTTGGATCACTTCCTATCGAGACTAGCCATTGAGTATTGCTGGCAACGTTACTTGTGCACATTAGTGATCATTAATCCACCCTTCCATTGCATACATACCATATCATATTGGTATCATCTTGGTATCATCTGGGTATCATTTCATCCCTTGTGTGACAAGCTTGTTCCCGCATATACACAATTGCTATCTTGGTTTGTGCATTTCGCATAGTGGCCCAAAAAAGAATAAGATTTCAAGCAAAGAGAAAGAGTGAGAAAAGGGCTTGTAAGCAATAGCCATAGCATCATACCACATTGCATTTAAGATTGTCATATCCGATCATCTTGGCTCATCGTGTGCGACACACCGGGGAACCGTACATACATAGCATACTTGGGATAGAAAGTTTATCCATTTTGCATCTTATAGGTTGTGCACAAGTGTCATGTCCTCCTATTGAGCAATCGTGCTAGCATCTCTCTTGAGTTGTGCAACACGAGCGTTTTCCATGGATTCCACATTTTGTTCTCATTCCTTGGTCGCACAACCTCATATATCTATCTGTGTGTGTGTTTCCGTGTGCCACCCATTGCTATTGGTCTACTTGTTTTACTTGCGAATTTGTGAATCTCTTTCAACATTATTGACTCTTACTAACATTTTGCATAAAAAATTTATGCCACTATCCTCCCCAAGCTCGACCATAAGCCTTACTTGTGTATGTGTGAGAAAGAAATTGACGAGATTAGTACCAATTGTGCTATTTCCTTGTTACATCATTGAGTGATCATTGATTCATTCTCAACATCGTTCAAGGTACTTTGGTATAGTTCTCTCCTTTCTACCACTCATATTGCTCGAGTCTTGTGATGGATAGGCAAGGCATTTCATCTCCGGTCTTCGACAACAACGACGGCGCGAATAAATACATCACTAAAGCGTCCATCTTTGATCTACAAGGACAAATGCAAGGTGCACAACCAAGACTGCGAGAGCGCATCGACAACCTCGCCATCGACATATGACACTCCAAAGAACATACAAGAGAATACTTTGACAAAAAGCTTTCCGCACAAAAGGAGGAGCAGGATGCAAGGATGAAGGAGATTAGGGCCTTGGTCAAGTCTACTTAACCTTCATCATCTTCAAGGCGGCGGCGATTAAGTCGATCATCTTCAGAGCACCCATGCGATGCAAGCGCAATTCGTCCATGTCCACTTCTCCATGGTGACCATCATCACATTCGTGATCAACATCGTCATGAAGGGCACATCACCTCCAAGCATCATGTGAACGACGATGACGAACGACATCTACTATGAGCTCAAGCACGACAACGACACCGTCATCATGAAGATGCTCGCCACGCGCAAACCTACAAGTCCGAACAAGCTCTAGTTCACGCCAAGGCCAAGCTTCATGAGAAAAAGATAAGACCGTGAGACAAGCACCACCAAGAGGAAGCTACGGCTACCACCATCACTTCGGCATCTTTGCCGAGTGCTATCAAGGCATCTTCACCTTTGGACATACAACATCTTCGCCTACTCCCCATGAGTTCGCCTACATCGACATCTTCGATAATGAGGCGACCACCTACAAGTAAGGACGACACTTCCATCTTCGGAAGCCCCTCAAGAAGATGGTCGAGCATGGGAATTTCCCTTGGGTCATGGAGACGAGATACAAGGTGACACATCATATGGGCCTCCTACAAAACGACTGCGACAATACAGTCGAGCAAGGCCCATCCCCTTCGACCATGGCGACGAGAATGAACCTCTTCAACAACATTAATACGGTTCCCCAATATGTCTCCTACTCCGAGTCAAGCTATGAGACCGCACATGAGACCTTCTCATTGATCTTCAAGGAGAATGATGTTTTGCCACATCCTACGGCATTCATCTTTGGAGGTGTTATGGATGAGGAGGTTGAGCATGGGACTATACCTTCAACCAAGGCGGTGATAGGATTTGAGCATGGAGACATTTGCACCTACATCCCTCTAACACCTACATATGACAAGATGACCCAATTCCCATGTCAGGAGAGCCACCCCACCATGAGTGATATGAGTGACTCCACCATATGTGACATTGAGTGCATTTCCTATGAGAGGATGAGTGTGACCACCACTAGCCCCACACATGAGAGCATGCCACACATCCTATGTGATTTTGAGAGCCATTTGAGTGACTCCACAAACCATATGAGTGAGTGCACCCTAGAGGGGTGAGTGAGCCACAACACTTAGTGAGTGAGGTAGTTGAGACGACACGTGAGGCCACTATGATTTCTAACGACTTAACCTCTACTCCGAGTGTGTTTTGTTCTTTGGTGCTAGGTCTCCTACATGACGACATGCCTATCCTCGACGAGTCCATACCTCCAATGGAGATGACGATGGCCATGGTGGAAGAAGATGCACCCCCCCACATGGTACCATCAAGTTGCAACCTCACCTACAACACATGAGCGTAGCTCTAAAGGTAATATAGGTTCTGTACCTTCACTTGTCCCACTAGTGGACTATCTCACCAATGATTGCTTGCATGATGTTGATCCACCTATTCCCATGCTTCATGCTAGTGCGACTTCCTCATGTCATGACTTACCAATTTATAATGAATATGATGACGAGCATGTTGAATTGCCTAGTTTTGATGCTATGCTCCATAGGATATCATGTGAAAATTCTATTGGTTACGTCATGTTTGACAATCCATTAAACTTGTCATATGCTATGAGTGAGATCTCCCATGTCGCACCATTACAATCTCAACAGTCACTATGCATGCCCCATTAAAATAAATCCCATTTGCACTTATGGCATAGACGACGAAATGATGGTCATTGGCTTTTGTTTATCATGTGATGATATGCTCATGAGGAAACCCCCATAGTTTTCTCATACATATTAGGAGATTTTGATGCATTCCATACTTTGCATGATTCCCATAATTGCGCGCACCATATGCATTCCATGAATAAAAATGCTCTATATATTACTCATGATGCATTACACAGTTTGAGTCTCCATTATGCTATACATAATAACAAACCTCTCATGATGGATGACATGTTTCTATATCATGCATCTCATTTATTTGAGCGTTGGCTATTTTGTCCTAACCAACACATGCATGTATGCATCATAATGGATAATATGTACATATATCACGCACACACAATTTTCCCTTTGTCTTTGTTTTGTGTAGGTACTCATGTATACTAGTCAACCTCTCAATTCCAAGAGTTAACGAAATGAGATCTTGAGAGAAACGATGCTTTGGGATTCATTGGTTTAACCTTACCACCGTTCCCTTCACGCAAGGACTACATGCATCTCTTTTACTTGGCTCTCACACAGCTTTGGGCTATATATCACTTGTTACTTTATGCCCATTGTGTCATGTTCACTTCGCATGTTATACCTCTTTCTATGCCTTTGCCATGCAATTGTGTCCGTTGCTTGCACTTACATATGATTCACCATTCTACTACTTCTATGTGTATTTGCATGCCATGTTTATCATGTGCTACATGCTATTATTGATTCTTGTGTTGGGAGAGTCATGATGTTCCATTATTATTTACATAGGACTTGTTGCCAATACAATGATGATACTTTGCTCATATCTTGTTTTCATGCTTGTGCTCTGTCATGTGCATTATATATACCCACTATTTGCACACATGACATGATTACCATGATTACCTCTAGTACGTTGCATCTTTGCACTACTAGCTTGTTTGACTTGTTCACTATGATTACTTTCTTGGTTGCATCACCCATGATCCATTCTTGCTCATTGCATTGGGTTGATAGCATATATGGTCTTGCCTCTCGCACGATTTATCTTCATAATTGTCTCTTGTATCCATTAGTTGCACCTCTCATATGCCATTATAGTGAGTGCACCCATTCTATGGTTATATATCTTGGAGACCTGGGCATATTACTTGTGAAGCTTGCTTGTTTACTTGAGCCTAATGTCTTTGGTTGTAGTCGCATCATATGCTTTCATACCATGCCACATCTTGTCCTTTCTTTTGATAAGCATGATGAAAACATTTGTTGGGTATTTCCCCCTTCGAATGATAGGGTTGGGCCATTCTTTCATTGTTGCCTCCTTCTTGTTGTCTACATGACACACCTATTCGACGGAGGACCGGCATTGGAGATGGACCCTATGGACCTTCAAGTTGAGGAGTGCTCGAACTTAGTGGATGCACCTACTTTGGAAGCTCCGCCAGAACACCACTTCTACCACGACAATGAGCTATGGTACAACACCAACCATAACAAATTTGCATCTTATGCATGGATTGACTCACATTATGATTGCCTTGTTGCATCTTGTATTACCTTGTCTTCCATCATATATGAGCTTATGCACTTCCTTAGCAAATTTGTTGTGATCTTTCTTGATGGCGTATTCATCCATAATGATCACATTGCCCACTATCAATTACATGATCACATACTCACATTGAGCAGAAATTATCATGTTCATGCTTTTGATACACCGTCCCATTATGACATCATTTTGCACAATGGTAGCATTCGTAGCTTTGTGAACGTACCATGAGCCCACGAATGCTTTGCATATTACTTTATATCATTTGTCTAAGCATCATGTGTCTTGTCACCAACCATCTTGTTGCACGGACTCATTCCTACATGATGGACACCTTGTGTGCATAAACCATTGTATTTCCGAGTGTCTCTTGTGTTTGCTCATTTTGCATGTATACCATCCCGACGACATCTTGAAGTACTTGGATTGCGCCATGACTCCCACTCCATCCAACTACAAGTCCGTCCACGACAACCGTTTCCTTGGTGATGAGGATCATGATCCGACGTCGGATCCTTCCCAAGGAGGGGAGATGATGTGGAGCATCCTACGACCATCTCCATGTACACTACGACTACTCCCCAAGCCCCAAGTGGACAGACATCAAGCATACGCCATTGGATACAAGGTGAACCCGCTCCTAAATGCTTCCCCTTTCCATTCATGTGAGACATGGTTGCTACCTTATGCAAAGACGCTTCACATGCTCAGGAACCGAGGAGATGACCATGGACACGCTCAGAACATTGTACAAGTCCCCAAGTACATGGATGAAGAGGCTCAACGAAGAAGGATCTCAAGGTGCTACAGGACCCAGACATCCGGCCCCTGGCCCAGACATCTGGCCCCTGAAGATTCTCACTACAGCAAAAGCCCAGCCGAAGGGCACCTACAGGCACTGGACATCCGGCCAGAGGCCCAGACATCCGGCACGAAGCGAGCCGCCGGACATCCGGCCTCTGGGTCGGAAATCTGGCACCCTCCTTCCAGAGAGCATCATGACGGCGCCTAGCCAGCCTGTACATCTGGCCCGACAGCCTGGACATCCGACGTCTTGGGAAGGCCCTGACATCCGGCCCGACGCCTGGACATCCGGCCCCCTGCCTATGTGCAGTGCATTTGGGCCGAGGCCCATGTACCTCTTCGCCCCTTAGACTATATATACGTCCCCTCCACCTACGTCTTAGGGTTAGCAAAGGATAAGCTCATTGGAGAGATAGAGCTTTGCAAATACACTTGGTTACTTCTCCATTGGAGTCCATGGCCTCTTCGGAGAAAACCCCCCCAAGCAGATTCAAGACCCCAGCATGGGAAGAACCCCCAAGAACTCCTCACGGAGAAGAACTACCATCACTTGTATCGTCCTTTGTTGGATTTGGATTGTGTCTCTCTTTGTGTTTTGATGATCTAGCACATGTATGATCGAATCTTATTGGTTTGAGTGTTGTATCTCATGTTTCCCCTCGTGTTCTTGGTAGGATCTACTCCAATCGTGAAAGATTGGCCCATAGGGTTCCACCCTACATTGTCTTGGGGCATAAAATTTGTTAACGAGGTATAAAGGTGGATAAAGCTAAAGTTGATGCAATTGAGAAAATGCCATGTCCTAAAAATATCAAAGGTTTGTAGTTTCCTAGGTCATGCTTGTTTCTATAGGAGGTTTATTAAAGACTTCTCTAAAATTTCTAGGCCTCTTACAATCTTTTACAAAAGGATGTTCCATTAGTTTTTTATGATGATTGTGTAGAAGCCTTTGAAAGACTGAAGACAGCCTTAACTTCTGCACCTATAGTTCAACCTGATTGGAACTTGCCTTTGAAATTATGTGTGATGCTAGTGATTGTGTTGTTGGTGTTGTTCCAGGACAAAGATTTGATAAAAAATAAATGGTATCCATTATGCTAGCACAACTCTAGACAGTGCCCAAAGAAATTATGCTACTAGTGAGAAAGAATTTTTAGCAGTTGTGTTTGCTTGTGATAAATTCATATTTTACATCCTTGATTCCAAAGTAATTGTTCACATAGATCATGCTACTATAGAATATTTTTTAGAAAAGAAAGATGCTAAACCTAGACTCATTAGGTGGGTTCATTTGCTACAAGAATTTGAATTAAATATCACTCATAGGAAAGGAGTTGAGAACCCCGTAGCTGATAACTTGTCTAGGTTAGAAAATATTCTTGATGACCCACTACTTATTGATGATAGCTTTCGTGATGAACAACTAGATGTAATAAATGCTTCTCATAATAATCCTTGGTATGCATACCAACAAAAGAAAAAAAAATTCTTCTATGATTTAAGACATTACTTTTGGGATGACCCACATGTTTATAAAGAAGGAGTAGATGGTATTCTTACATGTTGTGTACCTGAGCATGAACAGGAACAAATCATATGGAAATGTCAGTCTGAAGCCTATGGGGGCATCATGCGGGAGATAGAACTGCTCACAAGGTACTATAATATGGTTTTTATTGGCCTACTCTTTTCAAGTATGCCGTAAGTTTGTCTTGTCTTGTGATTAATGTCAAAGAATAGGTAATATCGGTAAGCGTCAGGAAATGCCTATGAATTATTCACTTGAAGTTGAACCATTTGATGTTTGGGGCTTTGATTATAGGGGACATTTTCCTTCCTCTATGGGTATACACATATTTTGGTTGTTATTGACTATGTTACTAAGTGGGTAGAAGCTATTCCAACTAGTAGTGCAGATCATAACACCTCCATTAATATGCTTAAAGAAACTATTTCCCAAGGTTTGGAGTCCTGAGATATTTAATGACTGATGGTGGTTCACACTTTCGAAAGAACCACTTCCCCAACAAACACAAATCCAAGCTTCTACCTCGAGCCGACGGACCCTTCAAGGTGCTAGGATGCTACAGCAATAATGCTTACAAGATCGATCTCCCGCGCGGCAAGTACAATGTGAACGACGTCTTCAATGTCAAAGATCTCTCTCCCTACCATGGTGATGAGGTTTTTGAGCTGAGGTCAGACCTTTCCCAAGAGGGGAGATGATGCGGAGCATCCCACAGTCATCCCCATGGACCTACCTACGTCTCCCACGAGACCACTTGGACCAATGACAAGAGCTCGAGCAAAGGCTATTGAAACTAAGGTGAACTCGCTCCTCTCCAAACTACCAGTTTCTTCATATGATACATGACTACTACCTCAAGCGGAGACCCTACATGTGATCAGGTACTTGGAGGAAGGCCACGGAGCAGCTGCACCCTACAATCAAGACAGTGAGGACACCAAGTACAATTAACAAGAGGAAGGGTTGCTAGAAAATCTCCAGCCATCGGACGATCAGACCAGGCCGGACATCCGACGCCTGAAGCACCAACCAGCTAGCCATGTCCCAGCCAGCGAACTATAGCGGTCAGACGACCGACGGGGATCGGACGTTCAACACCTCCCAGCCACCGGATGACCGAGCTGCTCTGGGTGATCGGTGTCACACAACAGAAGGGGGATTAACGAAAATCTGAGACCCCCGGAGGACCGACAATTGGACGACCGACAGCCTCCGGATGTCTGATGCCGCCTGATCAGAGCCACAACACCGGATGTCCGACACCTACCAGACGACCGGACCCTCGTGAGCCACCGGGCGTCCTCGAAAACGCCAGGCTCCAGAGGCAACCGCCTGGATGCCCTCCTGGCGATGTCATCAGCCTCTTGGTTGGTGCCGCAGGGCACGTGCTACAACTCCAGCCCCCAAAATTGCTTTTCCATCCTGCATACCTCCGCAAGATACGCCTCCATGTGGGCATCCTTTGGCTCGTACACTTTGTTGGAGAAGTTGACGAGGAGCTGTGAGTCGCCTTTGATGATGAGGCGCTTCACCACCAGTGCTGCCACAACTTTTAACCCCGCTATGAGGCCCTCGTATTCTGCTATGTTGTTGGAGACCTTCTCGCCATGCTGGAAGCAGAGCTGCACGGTGTAATAGAGCTTGTCCTGAGTGGGGGATATAAGCACTGCACCAGCCCCCGCGCTGTGTTGCGAGAACACTCCATTAAAGTACATGACCCAACCGTCTGGTGCCTCGCTGCAAGCCGCAGGCAGGCAAGTCTAGGGACCCCCGTTCCCAGAACACCGACAGTAGCCCTCGGGCCCAAGGCGCGCCCTGACTTGGCTTAGCAGGGCAAGTGCGGAGCACCACGGGCCCCAACAGCCTGCGGCGTTGGTCACCGCGTGGCGGTTGATTGGACGTGGGCGTCTCCTCTTCCCCACGCTGCCTCGGCAACTGCTCGATTTGACGAGTCCCAGCTGCATGCAAAAACTGTCATGATTACCTGTGATCGTGGAGGCCGACGGTTGGCCTCCTCTGGATTATAAATGTGGAGGGGTGCAAGCCCCTGCTGCACATCTCCCCTCTCCCTGCCTGCCTCTTCTTCCTCCTTGCTCCAGCTGCTTGCCGTGTCCCATGGCGCCCGCGAAGAGGTTCTCGGCTGCAGAAAAGGTGAAGGCTCGCTGGGAAGGGCCTCGCTCCCCTCCGCCCAAGTGCGGCCGAGGTCGTCCACGCAAGTACCCCGTGACTCCCGCAGCGGCCCCTCGTGGTTGCAGTGGTGGTCCTTCGCGTGATGATGGCCGCCCAGTCGGCGGAGGAAGACGCGCCGTTGTCAGGACCCCGATTCTATGCCACACCGATCTCGCATGTAACACCTCATGTCACTTTGCGGCCGCACGCAAGGTATTCCCACGGGTGTCGCCTTACGATGCCCGGGACCGTTTGCGCCCTTTGGCACACGTATATGATAGTGTCGCTTGCATCTATATGACAAAGAACGCGGGCTGACATGGCTAGTCGTGAACCAAAAGTGGCGCTGACTTACAGGGACATGCATACATGACCCAGCAACGAATGTGTCGGTCATCAGCGAGTGAATCCGGGCTGTAGCAGCTGAGCTAACAGGACTCCAGCGAATCCGGGCTGTAGCAGGCTAACAGGACTCCGGTAGACACCGCGTGACATTTCCCCAAAGGGACAGACACAGGAACAAAGAAGGACACATGCCAGCCAGCCTAAGTGTTCCGGAGCAGTAGCAAGCTACCAGGGCTCAGTGGAAGCACTAGGAGACATTTCCCGGTAAGAGAGGCTACTAAGGATAAACAACTAGATAGTCAGATCCCACACATAGATATACACATTACACGTGCGCATAACATGCAAGTATGTGTTGTACAACATGGCATCACAACATAACTCAACAACTCATATAGATAAGGCTCAAAGAGCCAACATAGCACTTATTACAAATAGGGGTCACATGACCCAACATTCAGAGCAGACAAGCAACAAGCGGAAGCATTACATGTCTGGGTACAGACATCTACAAATGAAAAGGCTGAAGATCCTGACTATCTACAATATCCGATCTAGATCGTAGCTGAGGTAGAAGCTACTTGTCGAAGTCCAAGAGAACACTAGTAAGACCGAAGTCTCCGCTGCAAAAACATAAATAAAGCAACATGAGTACAAAGGTACTCAGCAAGACTTACATCAGATTCTATCATACATGCATTTGTATCAAGAAGGTAATGTGGGTTTTAGTTGCAGCAAGCCAGCTTTGACTCAGTGGATATCCTGTTCTACGACTATGAGAAACTTCTTTGAGGTGAGACAACGCACACGAGTCCACTAATCACCACACAAGACACTACTATGGATTCATCCCCATCTCCCTACGAGAAGGCCATCCATAACACTCACACTTGTCTTGAGCATTTTAGAGTATCCACTTCAAGTTGTCTATGTACCATGTAAGCATCCAAGAAGTCCATAACCGCGGACCCGGCTATTCGAATAGATCATGTTAACCCTGCAGGGGTGTACTTATTCACACACGCTCTCGCCACTTACCACCATGTACACGTCATGTATCTCGGCAACCTTCAAGCGGAAGCCTGGCGAGGGTGTCGGCCACGACCTAACTAACCACACAAGACTCTAGTCTAGGTTCATCGCCTATTCGGGTTCCATCCGCAAGGAGATTCGGCCGGGGTTTCACTCATGACCCCAAACGATGTGTCTAGGGTTCCCAAGCCCACCTCACCGGATGGATCTACGCTTGGTACACCATGCCACTTGTGCCTAGTCTGTCCCAAGCCCACCTGGTCGGGTGCCACTTGGTAGACTACTAACACTACCTACAAACACCAGAAACTAGTTGCGACTCCTGGATAGAGATCAAGTTGGTTAATAAGTCAAGAGGGTCGAGTTACCGGAACTAAATGTGTGGTAGTATCGAGTCATTGGACGACATACATAGAACTCAGTGCTTAAGGACGGTTCCAGTGAGACAACCCACCATGTACTCCTACATGGCCTCTCACCGCTACCTTTACCAAATCGTGTTCACACACTTCACTCTCAGCATCAGAACATAGAGCACTGCACTGCAATTCATTCCCAATGAATCAGACCTGACACACTCTAAGCAATAGCAAGCATGGCATGGTAGGAACACAAGATGGATCAATCAACTCCTACACATGTTAGTGGGTTTCAACTATTTACTGTGGCAATGACAGGTCATGCAGAGGAATGGGTTCAACTACCGCATCACAAAGTAGCAATTGAATCGTTGTTGTCCTAAAGCAATAACTGAGAGAATCTCAAGAGAGTAGGATTGTATCGGAATGAACAAGGGGTGTTTGCTTGCCTGGTCGATCAATAGGGGGCACTACTCCTCAGACAGGTACTCTCGAACACTCTCCGGAGCAGAACCTATCAAGAAGGAACGGTGTCGGCAATCAATACACAATCATATGCAACAATATGATGCATGAACATGGCATGAAGATGTGATGCTATTTGAGCTAATGCGGCTAGCATTCATTTGGTTGAAGTCCACTTGAATCAAGAATTCAAATGCAACTCCAAGTTAAGCCCTTTATAAGTGCCATTTTAGTGTTTCACTTATACAGTAGGTATAAGTTGGTTTGTCACGCATGAAACTAGTACAAATGGATAGATTGCATTTTTCTGATAATTTTTCATATATAAATTATTTCAATCTGAGCTACGGTTGAATTTCTATGATTTTTTGAAGTTTTGAGTAATTTCTGAAATAAATAAATCATTTCTGATTTATTTTAAACTCCAGAAACATTTACTGCATCAAGACTACGTCATGCTGACCTCAGCAAGTCAACAGGCCGGATCCAGGTCAAACCTAACGTGCGGGGTCCACACGTTAGTGACACAAGAACTAATCCCGGTCAAACTCTGCGCTGACTGGGGTTTGACCAGGTGTGGGGCCTGCTGTCAGTGGCTATTAGGGGTGTTTAGTTGGCAGGGTTAGCGCTAATGGAGGCCACGTCGGGAGTCATCGGAGCCTGGCCGGCGCCGACCAAAACGACGGCGGCACGGCTTAGATTTGAGCTACGGGTGGTGATTTGGCGCACTGAGGGCACCGGGGAGGAGCTCTTGCTCGTCCGAATCCGGAGGACCAGACGGGAGGCTGCGGGGTGGCCGGGAGCAGCACCGGCGGTGAGCGAGACGGCGGCCGGAGCTCATGGGGGAAGCGGGTACAGGATGCTAAGGACGATGGGGCAAGGGGGAAACGGGTCAGCGTCTCACCTTGGAGGTCCAGGGATGGTTAGCGGCTTGGGGACGCACCGGAGTGGCCAAATCGACGGAGAAGATCCTCGGCGGCCGGTGGTGGAGAAGGCAACGGTGGAGACGATGGAGGCCGTCTGGGATCGCTTTCTTCGTTGGAGAGGTGCTACATGGGTTGGTGGCTCTCGTGGTCACAACGATGAGTCACGGGAATGGATGCGGCTGCGCGCAGTGTGAGCAGCGGCGGCGGCGGCGGTGTTTGGCTGTGCATGTGAGAGCGAGACAGAGGAGGGGAACGAGGGAGAGGATGGGGTCGAGAGAGTGAGCGAGGGGGTTCCAGGGGGGCTGCATGGCACCTCCAGAGGGGTCGGGGAGAAGCGGCAAGCAGGAGCTGGCCAGCGTGTGCACGCGCGCGGCGAGCACGCTCTCATCCTCCTGGCAAAGGAGGAAGACGACAGGGGAGGAGGCGGTGGTGGGCTGGGCCGGTTGCTGGGCCGGAGCAGATGGGCCGCCAGGGAAGAAGCCCAGGTAAGCTCCTACTCCTTTTTCCTTTCTGTTTTTGTTTTCTTTCTATTTCTCTAATTTTTGTTTCTGATTTAGTAAAATACTAAATCAATTTGTTTGCCTCCGATAATTTTTGTAGGGACTAGTTGGATTAATCCAAAGCCCCACACCAAAAATTAGAGATATTGGACATATATTAAATATATAACTAATATATATCCAATGCAAATATTTATGCATTAATTCCAAATGGATAAAATAAATATTTATGAGCTCCTAAAATATTGGTTTGATTTTTATCTCTGTCCAATATTTTCATAGAGCAACATGAACATTTTCTTGGACCTTTTTGGAGCAATTTTTATCTGGGTCATTTCCAGAAATGATTCTGAGGGTTTCACAAATCCCCATTTCAAATTTAAATGGAATTTAAAAATGATGCACACATGACTAGTTAGTCTAGGTCATACCAGAACTAGGGATGTGACAGTCGTGGCTCGACGGCCTCCCGGGCCACGCTTTCACTCGACAGAGGTCTGCCGGAGTTCGTCGTGTGGTCGGCAGATCCAGCCGGCAACTGGATCCAGCTCCCCCACCAGCGAACTGCCTGCCGATGGCCCTGGTGGGCTCTGGCTAGAGGCGGACGGCTGCTGCAGCAGGGCTTCCTGGGTAGCGGTGGAGATCTCCGTCACCGGGAACGTGGCCCTAGCTCGCGGTTGGCAGATGTTTGCCCGCGCGCGTGGCCTGGGCCGACGGTGCACCCTCCACATCAAGTTCGACGGCAACGCGACCCTCTACGTGTGGGTGTTCACAGAAGATGGCCGTCGTGTAGGGTGCTGCCCTGAAGAAGATGACAGCGGCGAGGTGCCTGGTCATGGCGATGGCCATGACGAGGGCGAAGGCGAACCCGCTCCTAGCGGCATCCGCAGCTCGCGGAGCTTCAGTGGCTCCTCATCCGGTGAGAGCTCCTCCAGTAGTGGCCGCGATCAGCCACCACTTTGCCGCGCCCGCTTCAAGGGCGGTAGTGGGTCGTCTCGCCATCGCGGCCCGGTGAAGCGCGAGGCGGAGTCTGATTAAGCTCGGGAGGACGGTGTAGATCCCTCCTCGCGAGCCGTCGTGGGGTGCGCGCCGTTTTTATTTTGTTTTTATCCTTTTCCTGCATTGAGAGAGAGAAGTATGGAGCCCCATGGGGGCATGCAAGACTATCATCCCTATTTATCATGCTATTTCTATCGTTCCCGTGCTGCATTATGGTGCTGTGGCTATGTGCTTGCGCGTAGGAACAACTTAGCTCGGGATGTTCGCCGCAGTTTTCGCCTCGCGAGGTACTTGCCCGAGGCCTCGCCGGGCGTCTTAAGGTCTGCAAAGGTCAGTCGGGAGAATAGTTTTCGAACCTTTGTCGCGGGGGTGACCAGCTTAGGTCCGGCGCTTTGTGTCGCGATGCCTGTGGGGCATGGACCGGGAGGGGTGCTCCCGCTGTGAACTTGAGTGAGGAAGCCTCACAAAATCAGGCGAGAAAAGGGCTCACGAGGGCGCCCGCATAGCCCCCTCGCGAGGCTTGCGAGAGAAAGAACGTGCTGGGTGAAAACCAAAGACAGAGAACAGGGGCAGGGGACGGCAAATAACACTAGAAGCAACTCCAATAAAGGTTCAAACAAGGGAGAACAAGCCAACCGTGGAAAGCAATTGAAAAGCCGCTTCCAGCACCTAGTCTAGTCTTCGACGTCTTCTCACCAGCGCGGAGCTAAGTGCTGACACTGGGCGTGGGCGGGAGCCCCCGAGGCCCTAGTGTGGCACTCCGGAGACTTCGGGCGTGTATAGCCCCAACTCATTATTACGTGAGAGTGTCACGGGCGGCGAGCTTCACAGGAACTGGGCCTTGTTCACAGGCACCGGGCCATTCTTAGGGCGGCGAGCTTCACAGGCACTGGACCTTCTTTACAGGTGTTGGGACTTCTTCACAGGCACTGGGCCTTACTTCACAGGCACCGGGCCTTCTTTACAGGCACTGGGCCTTACTTCAAGGGTAGAACCTCCGGAGGTGCTGAATGTTCCAAGGGTTTGGAATGGGCACCCCATCCTGGGTCTCCAGGCGCACGGCGCTAGGTCTGGAAACATGAACAACCTTGAACTGGCCCTCCCACATGGGCCAGAGCTTGTGCAGCCCTTCCCTGGAGAGCACCCGCCTGAGCTCAAGGTCACCTACCTCAAGAGTCTTGGGGCGGATGTGGCAGCAATGATACCGCCGCAGCGCCTGCTGGTATCTTGCTGCTCATAGTGCTGCCTCCCGGCGGTGTTCCTCCCCCAGCACGAGGTCCATCCCCCGCATGGTTTCCTATTATGCTTCATCAAACGCTAGGACCCGCGCGAAGCGACGCCTGACCTCGTGAGGGAGGACCTCCTCTGCTCCATAGACAAGGAAGAACGGGGTCTCGCCAGTTGACTTGGTGGTGGTAGTACGGATGGACCATAGCACGGACTTGAGCTCACCGTACCAGCCCCTGCCACAGGCCTCCAGTTTCTTCTTGAAGGTCCTGGTCATGAGGCCTTTCAGGACCTCTGCGTTGGCGCGTTTGGCCTGGCCCTTACTCCGGGGGTGTGCCACCGAAGCGTAGCATATCTGCGTTCCAAGGTTAGCACAATATGTTTTGAAGAGATTGCTGGTGAACTGCGAACCATTGTCGGTGATGATGCGGTTAGGGACCCCGAATCGGCTCGCGAGGCCCTTGATGAACTTGACTGCAGAGCCAGCTGGGATGGTGCGTACGGCTTCCACCTCTGCCCAGTTGGTGAACTTGTCGATGTCGACGTAGAGGTAGGCCCCAAGCGCTCGAGGAAACGGGCCCAAGATATCTAGCCCCAGACCACGAACGGCCACGAGAGTGGGATGGTTTGCAGGCCCTGAGCTGGCTGATGAATCAGCTTGGCATGGAATTGGCAGGCTTTGCAACCCTTCACCAGCTCGATTGCGTCGTTGAGTGTCGTAGGCTAGTAAAACTCGCTGCGAAACGCCTTGCCGATGAGGGTCCGTGATGATGAGTGGTTGCTACGTCTTGAGCTTTCGTTGGTTTTCCTTGAAGAGGAAAGGGTGATGCAGCAATAGTAGCGTAAGTGTTTCCCTCAGTTTTTGAGGACCAAGGTATCAATCCAGTAGGAGGCTCCCCAAAAGTCCCATGCACCTACACAAACAAACAAAGAACTCGCAACCAACGCAATAAAGGGGTTGTCAATCCCTTCATGGCCACTTGCGAAAGTGAAATCTAATAGAGATAGTATGATAAGATAAATATATTTTTGGTATTTTATAATATAGATGCAAAAAGTAAAGATGCTAATAAAAGTATATTGGAAGCAAATATGATAAGAGATAGACCCGGGGGCCATAGGTTTCACTAGAGGCTTCTCTCCAAATAGCATAAGTATTATGGTGGGTGAACAAATTACTTTCGAGCAATTGATAGAAAAGCGAATAATTATGAGATTATCTTGGCATGATCATGTATATAGGCATCACGTCCGAAACAAGTAGACCGACTCCTGCCTGCATCTACTACTATTACTCCACACATCAACCGACTCCTGCCTGCATCTAGAGTATTAAGTTCATAAGAAAAGAGCAACGCATTTAGCAAGATGACATGATGTAGAGGGATAAACTCATGCAATATGATATAAACCCCATCTTTTTATCCTCGATGGCAACAATACAATACGTGCCTTGCAACCCTTTCTGTCACTCGGTAAGGACACCGCAAGATTGAGCCCAAAGCTAAGTACTTCTCCCATGGCAAGAAAGATCAATCTAGTAGGCCAAACCAAACTGATAATTCGAAGAGACTTTCAAAGATAACTCAATCATACATAAAGAATTCCAAAGAGATTCAAATATTTCTCATAGATAAACTTGATCATAAACCCACAATTCATCGGATCTCGACAAACACACCGCAAAAAGAGTTCACATCGAATAGATCTCCACAAGAGAGAGGGAGAATATTGTATTGAGATCCAAAAAGAGAGAAGAAGCCATCTACCTAATAACTATGGACCCATAGGTCTGTGGTAAACTACTCACAACTCATCGGAGGGGCTATGGTGTTTATGTAGAAGCCCTCCGTGGGTGATTCCCCCTTCGGCAGAGCGCCGTCGAAGGCTCCAAGATGGGATCTCGGCGGATACATAAGGTTACGGCGGTGGAAATTATGTTTCGTTTGCTCCATGGATGTTTTCGGGGTACGTAGGCTTATATAGGAGGAAGAAGTACGTCGGTGGCCACCCGAGGGGCCCACGAGACAGGGGGCGCGCCCTATAAGGCGGCGCCCTACCCTCTCGTGGCCGCCTCGGCAGCTTCTTGACTTGCACTCCAAGTCCTCTGGATCATGTTCGTTCCAAAAATCATGCTCCCGACGGTTTCATTCTGTTTGGACTCCGTTTGATATTCCTTTTCTTCAAAATACTGAAATAGGCAAAAAAACAGCAATACGGGTTGGGCCTTCGGTTAATAGGTTAGTCCCAAAAATGATATAAATGTATAAAATAAAGCCCATAAACATCCAAAAGGGGTAATATAATAGCATGTAACAATCGAAAATTATAGATACGTTGGAGACGTATCAAGCATCCCCAAGCTTAATTCCTGCTCGTCCTCGAGTAGGTAAATGATAAAAAGGAATTTTTGATGTGGAATGCTACCTAGCATAATTCTCAATGTAATTTTCTTTATTGTAGCATGAATGTTCAGATCCAAATGATACAAATAAAAGTTCATATTAACATGAAAATGGTGATACTTCAAGCATACTAATCAAAGTAATCATGTCTTCTCAAAATAACATGGCCAAAGAAATTTATCCCTACAAAATCATATAGTATGACTATTGCTCTATCTTCAGCACACAAAGTATTTAATCATGCACAACCCCGATGACAAGCCAAGCAATTGTTTCATACTTTTAATAATCTCAAACTCTTTCAACTTTCACGCAATACATGAGCGTGAGCCATGGACATATCACTATATGTGGAATAGAATGGTGGTTGTGGAGAAGACAAAAAAGGAGAAGATAGTCTCACATCAACTAGGCGTATCAATGGGCTATGGAGATGCCCATTAATAGATATCAATGTGAGTGAGTAGGGATTGCCATGCAACAGATGCACTAGAGCTATAAATATATGAAAGCTCAACAAAAGAAACTAAGTGGGTGTGCATCCAACTCGCTTGCTCACGAAGACCTAGGGCATTTTGAGGAATCCCATCATTGGAATATACAAGCCAAGTTCTATAATGAAAAATTCCCACTAGTATATGAAAGTGACAGCATATGAGACTCTCTAACATGAAGATTATGGTGCTACTTTGAAGCACAAGTGTGGAAAAAGAGATAGTAGCATTGTTCCTTCTCTCTTTTTCTCTCATTTTAATTTTTCTTTTCTTTTTTTCTTTTTTTTATTTTTTTTCTTTGGCCTTTTTTTTGGACTTTTAATTTTCTTTTTCTTTTTTTTTCTTTTTGTAAAGTCCGAAGTCTCATCCCGACTTGTGGAGAAATCATAGTCTTCATCATCCTTTCCTCACTAGGACAATGCTCTAATAATGAAGATCATCACACTTTTATGGATTTACAACTCAAGAATTACAACTCAAAGCTAGAACAAGACATGACCCTATGTGAATGCCTCCGGCGGTGTACCGGGATATGCAATGAATCAAGAGCGACATGTATGAAAATTATGAAGGTGGCCTTGCCACAAATACGATGTCAACTACATGATCATGCAAAAAAGCAATATGACAAAAGTAATGCGTGTCATATGAACAGAACGATGGAAAGTTGCATGGCAATATATCTCGGAATGGCTATGGAAATGCCATAATAGGTAG
Source organism: Triticum aestivum (assembly GCF_018294505.1). Classification (NCBI taxonomy): domain Eukaryota; kingdom Viridiplantae; phylum Streptophyta; class Magnoliopsida; order Poales; family Poaceae; genus Triticum; species Triticum aestivum. The sequence goes on from NC_057801.1 coordinate 327,833,092, forward strand.
GTATGGTGGCTGTTTTGAGGAAAGTATATGGTGGCTGTATGGTACCGGTGAAAGTTGCATGTCCAAGAGAGGCTAGCAATGGTGGAAGGGTGAGGTGCGTATAATCCATGGACTCAACATTAGTCAAAAGAACTCATGTACTTGTTGCAAAAATATAGAAGTCATCAAAAACAAAAGCACGACGCGCATGCTCCTAGGGGATAGATTGGTAGGAAAAGACCATCGCTCGTCCCCGACCGCCACTCATAAGGAAGACACTCAATAAATAAAATTGTGCTCCAACTTCATCACAAAGCGGTTCACCATACGTGCATGCTACGGGAATCACAAACCTCAACAAAAGTATTTTTCATAATCACCTCAACTAGCATGACTTTAATATCACAACCTCCGTATCTCAAAACAATTATCAAGCATCAAATTGATCATAGCATCCAATTCTTTTCTATGATAGTTTTTATTATACCCAACTTGGATGCTCATCATTCTAGGACCAACTTTGTAACCATAGCAAATACCATGCTGTCCTAAAAGACTCTCAAAAATATATAAGTGAAGCATTAGATACTAGCAATTTCTTCAAAATTAAATCACCACCGTGCTCTAAAAAATATAAGTGAAGCACTAGAGCAAAGACTATCAAGCTCAAAAGATATAAGTGAAGCACATAGAGTATTCTAGCAAATTCTAATCAAGTAGGCTTATCCCAAAAGGTGTGTACAGCAAGGATGATTGTGGTAAACTAAAAAGCAAAGACTACTATAATACACGACGCTCCAAGCAAAACACATATCATGTGGCGAATAAAAATATAGCTCCAAGTAAAGTTACCAATGAACGAAGACGAAAGAGGGGATGACTTCCCGGGGCATCCCCAAGCTTAGGCTTTTGGCTATCCTTGAATATCTTGGGGTTCCATGGGCATCCCCAAGCTTAGGATCTTGCCACTCCTTATTCCATAGTCCATAAAAGCTTTACCCAAAACTTGAAAACTTCACAACACAAAACTAAATAGGAAATCTTATAAGCTCCGTTAGTGAAAGAAAACAAAATCACCACATAAGGTACTGTAATGAACTCATTCTTTATTTATTTTGGTGTTAAACCTACTGTATTCCAACTTCTCTATGGTTTATAAACTATTTTACTAGCCATAGATGCATCAAAATAAGCAAACAACACACGAAAAAACAGAATCTGTCAAAAACAGAACAGTCTGTAGCAATCTGTAACTAACGCAAACTTCTGTAATTCTAAAAATCCTAAAAAAATAGGATGTCCTGGAAAATTGGTTTATTGATCAGAATAAAAAAGAATCAACGAAAAAGCACGTTACTATGATTTAACAAAACTAAATTCGTGCGCGCAAAGTTTCTGTTTTTCAGCAGAATCAAATCAACTATCATCATAGGTTATCCTATAGGTTCTACTTGGCACAAACACTAATTAAAAGATAAAAACAGATATAAACATAAGGTAGATGCAAGATTTATTACTAAACAGGAACAAAAACAAAAAACACAAAGAAAATTGGGTTGCCTCCCAACTAGCGCTATCGTTTAACGCCCCTAGCTAGGCATAAAAGCGAAGATAGATCTAAGTACTGCCATCTTTGGCACTCAATTCATAAGTAGCTCGCATGATAGATTCATAAGGCAATTTGACTTTCTTTCTTGTAAAGTGCTCCATGCCTTTCTTTAATGGATATTGGAATCTAATATTCCCTTCCTTCATATCAATAATCGCACCAATCGTTCTAAGTAAAGGTCTACCAAAAATAATAGGGCAAGAAAGATTGCAATCTATATCAAGAATGATAAAATCTACGGGCACCAAATTTCTATTTGCAACAATGAGAACATCATTGATCCTTCCGATTGGATTTTTAATGGTGGAATCCGCAAGGTGCAAATTTGAAGAGCAATCATCAAGATCATGGAAAGCTAGAATATCACATAAAGTTTTCGGAATCGTGGAAACACTAGCACCCAAATCACACAAAGAAAAACACTCATGATCTTTAATTCTAATATTTATAGTAGGTTCCCACTCATCATTAAGTTTTCTAGGTATAGAAACTTCCTAATTAAGTTTTTCATCATAAGATTGCATCAAGGCATCAACGATATGTTTGGTAAAAGCTTTATTTTGACTATAAGCATGAGGAGAATTAACAACGGATTGCAACAAGGAAATACAACCTTCTAAAGAACAATTATCATAATCAAATTTCTTGAAATCCAAGATAGTGGGTTCAATGCTATTTAAAGTCATGACCTCTCCAATCCCACTTTTACCAAATTTAGCATCAAGATCTAAAAACTCCGAATTCTTGGGACGCCTTCTAGGTAAAGTTAACTCATCATCAGTCCCATAATTATCAAGATTCATATTGCAAAACAAAGATCTAATAGAAGATGGATCAATAACTTTAAGATCTTCATCATTATTTTCATGGAGACTAGAAGAACACGCTTTTATAAAGCAATCTTTCTTTGCACGCAATCTAGCGGTTCTTTCCTTGCACTCATCAACGGAAATTATCATTGCTTTGAGAGACTCATTGATATCATGCTTAGGAGAAGAAGATCTAAGTTTAACAGAATCAACATCAAGCGAAAGTCTATCAATGTTCCTAGCCAAATCATCAACTTTGAGCAATTTTTCTTCAAGCAAAGCATTAAAATTCTTTTGAGAAATCATAAATTCTTTCACACTATTCTCAAAATCAGAGGGCATATTATTAAAATTACCATAAGAATTATTGTAGGAATTTCCATAATTATTAGAGGAATTACTAGGGAACGGTCTAGCATTAAAGTTTCCTCTATAAGCATTGTTTCCAAAACTATTCATACCAAAAAAAATCACATCCATACATTCATTATTATTCTCAATCAAAGTAGACAAAGGCATATCATTGGGATCAAGAGGAGTATTCTTAGTAGCAAACAATTTCATAAGTTCATCCATCTTTCCACTCAAAACATTGACTTCTTCTATAGCATGCACTTTTTTACTAGAAGATCTTTCGGTGTGCCATTGAGAATAATTAGCCATAATATTATCAAGAAGTTTTGTAGCATCTCCTAACGTGATTTCCATAAACGTGCCTCCCGCGGCCGAATCTAGGAGATTTCTAGAAGCAAAGTTAAAACCGGCATAAAAATTTTGTATGATCATCCATAAATCCAAACCATGAGTAGGGCAATTGTGAATCATCAATTTCATTCTTTCCCAAGATTGGGCAACATGCTCATGATCAAGTTGTTTAAAATTCATAATATCGTTCCTAAGAGTGATAATCTTAGTGGGAAGAAAATACTTTGAGATAAAAACATCTTTGCACTTGTTCCGAGAATCAATACTATTTTTAGGCAAAGACAAAAACCAAACTTTAGCACGATATCTAAGTGAAAACGGAAATAACTTCAATTTAACAATATTGTTATCCGTATCCTTCTTCTTTTGCATATCACACAAATCAACAAAGTTGTTTAGATGAGTAGCAGCATCTTCACTAGGAAGGCCGGCGAATTGATCTTTCATAACAAGATTCAACAAAGCAGTATTGATTTGACAAGACTCAACATCATTAAGAGGAACAATAGGAGTACTAAGGAAATCATTATTTTTGGTATTCGAGAAATCACACGATTTGGTATTATCTTGCGCCATGGCAACAGGTAATCCAACACACAAGCAACACATAAAAAGGGCAAGCCAAAGAGAGAGGAGGAGATTGGGAAAGATAGGGTGAATAAAACGGCAAGGGTGAAGTGGGGGAGAGGAAAACGAGAGGCAAATGGAAAATAATGTAAATGCGAGGGAGATGAGTTTGTGATGGGTACTTGGTATGTTTTGACTTGAGCGAAGACCTCCCCGGCAACGGCTCCAGAAGTACTTCTTGCTACGTCTTGAGCTTGCGTTGGTTTTCCTTGAAGAAGAAAGGGTGATGCAGCAATAGTAACGTAAGTGTTTCCCCCCAGTTTTTGAGAACCAAGGTATCAATCAAGTAGGAGGCTCCTCAAAAGTCCCACACACCTACACAGACAAACAAAGAACTCGCTACCAACGCAATAAAGGGGTTGTCAATCCCTTCACGACCACTTGCGAAAGTGAGATCTGATAGAGATAGTATGATAAGATAAATATATTTTTGGTATTTTATAATATAGATGCAAAAAGTAAAGATGCTAATAAAAGTATATTGGAAGCAAATATGATAAGAGATAGACCCGGGGGCCATAGGTTTCACTAGAGGCTTCTCTCCAAATAGCATAAGTATTACGGTGGGTGAACAAATTACTTTCGAGCAATTGATAGAAAAGCGAATAATTATGAGATTATCTTGGCATGATCATGTATATAGGCATCACGTCCGAAACAAGTAGACCGACTCCTGCCTGCATCTACTACTATTACTCCACACATCAACCGACTCCTGCCTGCATCTAGAGTATTAAGTTCATAAGAAAAGAGCAACGCATTTAGCAAGATGACATGATGTAGAGGGATAAACTCATGCAATATGATATAAACCCCATCTTTTTATCCTCGATGGCAACAATACAATACGTGCCTTGCAACCCTTTCTGTCACTCGGTAAGGACACCGCAAGATTGAGCCCAAAGCTAAGCACTTCTCCCATGGCAAGAAAGATCAATCTAGTAGGCCAAACCAAACTGATAATTCGAAGAGACTTGCAAAGATAACTCAATCATACTTAAAAGAATCAGAGGAGATTCAAATATTTCTCATAGATAAACTTGATCATAAACCCACAATTCATCGGATCTCGACAAACACACCGCAAAAAGAGTTTACATCGAATAGATCTTCACAAGAGAGGGGGAGAACATTGTATTGAGAACCAAAAAGAGAGAAGAAGCCATCTAGCTAATAACTATGGACCCGTAGGTCTGTGGTAAACTACTCACAACTCATCGGAGGGGCTATGGTGTTGATGTAGAAGCCCTCCATGGTCGATTCCCCCTCCGCCAGAGCACCGGCGAAGGCTCCAAGATGGGATCTCGTGGATACAGAAGGTTACGGCGGTGGAAATTATGTTTCGTTTGCTCCCTAGATGTTTTCGGGGTACGTAGGCTTATATAGGAGGAAGAAGTACGTCGGTGGCTGCCTGAGGGGCCCATGAGACAGGGGCGCGCCCTATAGGGGGGGCACCCTACCCTCTTGTGGCCGCCTCGGCTGCTTCTTGACTTGCACTCCAAGTCATCTGGATCACGTTCGTTCCAAAAATCACGCTCCCGAAGGTTTCATTTCGTTTGGACTCCGTTTGATATTCCTTTTCTTCGAAATACTGAAATAGGCAAAAAAACGGCAATATGGGTTGGGCCTCCGGTTAGTAGGTTAGTCCCAAAAATGATATAAATGTATAAAATAAAGCCCATAAACATCCAAAAGGGGTAATATAATAGCATGGAACAATAAAAAATTATAGATATGTTGGAGACGTATCAGTGGTGTCCACAATCTCCACCGTGTATGTCAGCCAACAATTCCTGCCCGTGTTCCCTGGAGATGCAACGCAGGGAAACATTGTTTGGCCGCTTCCGGTAGAGTTCTCCATCTTGGATGCAGTAGGCCGTGGCCTGCCGGGCCACGCGTTCTGCGTCCTCCTCCTTCTCTGGTAGAGTCCCTTGCATCAGGTAGTCTTTGAATTCCGTATCCAGCATCCCTCCCGAGGCTCCAGCGCCAGGAGCAAGCGTGCTCCCGAGGTTGGGCCACAGGTCAGGGCTCCTGTGGCAGGTGGTGGAGGGAGTTCTTCTCGAGGCTGCGCTGTGCTTGACAATGACAGCGCTGCCGAGGGCTTGAAGAGCCGTTCCTCGAAAACGCCAGGCTGCTGAGGCAACCACCTGGATACCCTCCTGGCGATGTCATCAGCCTCTTGGTTGGTGTCGCGGGGCACGTGCTGCAACTCCAGCCCCCAAAATTGCTTTTCCATCATACGTACCTCCGCAAGATACGCCTCCATGTGCCCAGCTCGGGGAAGCTCTCTGCCGCTTGAGGGCGGTGCCAATCTGGCGGACAAATGGCTTGATGTCGTGGCCCGAGGGTGGCGCCTACGAGCCGCCCAGGAGAGCTCTGATGACCGGGGGCACCGGCGCAGCGTAGTGGGCGAGGAAGAGGTTGCGCAGCTCCTCCCAGGAGGGCATAGAAGCCGTCGGCAGGTGGAGCTAGCAGCTACACGTGCGGGACGTCGGTGAGGGCCATGGGAAACCAGTTAGCCATGACCATGTCGTCGCCCCCGGCCTTGAGGATGGCCTCCTCGTACGCCAGCAGGAAAGTCAGCGGATCCGTCGTGCCGTTGTAACGCGGCGACATCTCTGGCTTGAACTTGTGCGACCACTGCACCTGCCGCAAGGCGGGGGCCAAGGCTCGGAGCCCCCTGGCCCCAGCGCTTGCATCGGCCGCCGGAGCTGGCGGCGCGTTGTACGCCATGAGGGCGAAGCGCGGTGTTGATGGAGAGCGGCTCGACGGAACGGAGAGCTCCGTCACACGCCCTACCTGGCGCGCCAAATGTTGGATATCGGGTTCCGACAAAACCCTTGAGGTTCGAACTCTGGGGTGCGCACGAAGATCTTCTCCCTACCGATCCACGCCCCAAAACCTCGCCGCTAATCTAATCCAGTGCGTCGCATGGTGGATTGCCTCTGGGGCTGATGATGAACAGTACAGAGGAAGAACAGCCTTGCGAGGGGTGTTCTTGAGCTGGTGCCGTGTTCTGCCAGGGAAGGATTCGATCCCTTTCTACTGTGGTGGCTATCTCTATTTATGGAGGCCTTGGTCCTCTTCCCAAATATTGATCGGGAAGGGAGCCAACAACAGCCATTTTGAAGGGGCACAACTAGTACAAGTTGTCCTGACTAAAGTTGGTCTTCGATTGCCAAAGGCACAGGTGATGATGCCATCTTGGGTTCCACGGTGATCTCCATCCTGCCGTCCTGCCGGTCTTGGTCTTGTTGCACCGATATGGAAACCTTTGCTTGATGCCACGGTACTCTGCGCCTGCGCTTGCCCCCTTTGTACCAAAGAGGAAACGAGGACACTGCGCTGGCTGGCGCCCGCCTGGTCTCGTTCGTCATGGCTTGCGTCACGAGCACCTCACAAGGTACTCCTTGTCTTGATCTCTCCGCCTCCTCACGGGACTGCCTGGTGGGGCCGCCCCTGAGGAAGCCTTGCGTCGTCCACCCCGCGAGGCTTGGCCCCTCGCGAGGGTCTTGAGCTTGGGTTGATGTAGACGGGCCGTACTGGGCCACTGCTCGAGCCACGCTGCAGGCCGCATGCAGGCAAGTCTGGGGACCCCCGTTCCCAGAACGCCGACAATATCCAAGGCAATTATTATGCATATAGGCATCGCATTCGTGTCAAGTAGACTGACTCCTGCCTGCATCTACTACTATAACTCCACACATCAAGCGCTATCCTACATGCATCTAGAGTATTAAGTTCATAAAGAACAGAGTAACGCCTTAAGTAAGATGACATGATGCAGAGGAATAAACTCAAGCAATATGATGAAAACCCCATATTTTTATCCGCGGTGGCAACAATTCAATACGTGTCTCGCTACCCCTACTTTGTCACTGGGTGAAATCACGGAAGATTGAACCCAAAGCTAAGCACATCTCCCATTGCAAGAAAAATCAATCTAGTTGGCCAAACCAAACTGATAATTCGAAGAGAAATACAAATATATTAAATCATGCATATAAGAATCCAGAGAGAATTCAAATAATATTCAAAGATAAGTTGATCACAAATCCACAATTCATCGGATCTCGACAAACACACTGCAAAAGAAGATCACGTCGGATAGATCTCCAAGAACATCGAGGAGAACATGGTATTGATAATCAAAGAGAGAGAAGAAGCCATCTAGCTACGAGCTATGGACCCGTAGGTCTGAGGTAAACTACTCACGCTTCATCGGAAGGGCAATAGGGTTGATGTAGATGCCCTCCGTGATCGAATCCCCCTCCGGCAGGATGCCGGAAAGGCCCGAAGATGGGATCTCACAGGAACAGAAGGTTTCAGCGGCGGAAAAGTATTTTGGTGGCTCGCCCTGAGGGTTTTGGAATATATTTGAATATATAGGATGAAGGAGTATGTCAGGGGACTCCTGAGGGGGCCACAAGGGAGAGGGTGCGCCCTCCACCCTTGCCGCCACCTCGTGGGTCTTCTGGCTTGGACTCCAAGTCCTCTGGGTGTCTTCTGGTCCAAGAAAAATCATCGTAAAGTCTTATTCCATTTGGACTCCATTTAATATTCCTTTTCTGTGAAACTCAAAAACAAGAAAAAATAGAAACTGGCACTGGGCTCTAGGTTAATAATTTAGTCGCAAAAAATAATATAAAATAGGATAATAATGCATATAAAACATCCAAAACAGGTAATATAATAGCATGGACCAATAAAAAATTATAGATACGTTGGAGACGTATCAAGCATCCCCAACCTTAATTCTTGCTCGTCCTTGAGTAGGTAAATGATAAAAAACAGAATTTTTGATGTGGAATGCTACCTAAAATATTTATCCATATAATTTTCTTCATTGTGGCATGAATGTTGAGATCTATAAGATTCAGAAGAAAAGTTTAATATTGACATAAAAACAATAATACTTCAAGCATACTAATAAAGCAATCATGTCTTTCTGAAAATAACATGGCCAAAGAAAATTATTTCAAAATCATATAATCTAGCTATGCTCCACCTTCATCACCCAAATTATTAAATCATGCACAACCCCGATAACAAGCCAAGCAATTGTTTCATACTTTTGATGTTCTCAAACTTTGTCAACTTTCACGCAATACATGAGCGTGATCCATGGATATAGCACTATAGGTGGAATAGAATATGGTGGTTGTGGAGAAGACAAAAAGAAGGAGATAGTCTCACGTCAACTAGGCATATCAAAGGGCTATGGAGATGCCCATCAAGAGATATCAATGTGAGTTTGTAGGGATTTCCATGCAATGGATGCACTAGAGCTATAAGTTTATGAAAGCTCAAAAAGAAACTAAGTGGGTGTGCATCCAACTCGCTTGCTCACGAAGACCTAGGGCAATTTGAGGAAGCTCATCCCTAGAATATACAAGCCAAGTTCTATAATGAAAAACTCCCCTAGTATATGAAAGTGACAACATAGGAGACTCTCTATCATGAAGATTGGTGCTACTTGGAAGCACAAGTGTGGAAAAAGGATAGTAACATTGCCCCTTCTCTCTTTTCTCTATTTTTTTCTTTTTTTCTTTTTCTATGGTGGGCTTCTTTGGCCTATTTTATTTTTTGTAAAGTCCAGAGACTCATCCCAACATGTGAGGGAATCATAGCTTCCATCATCCTTTCCTCACATGGGACAATGCTGTAATAATGATGATCATCAAACTTTTATTTGCTTACAACTCAAGAATTACAACTTGATACTTAGAACAAAATATGACTCTATATGAATGCCTCCGGCGGTGTACCGGTATGTTCAATGATCTAGCGTAGCAAATGACATCAAAAAATGTACAAGCCATGTAAACATCATGCTAGCTATCTTACGATCATGCAAAGGAATACGATAATGATGGAGCGTGTCATAATAAAACGGAATGGTGGAAGTTGCATGGAAATATATCTCAGAATGGGTATGGAAATTCCATAATAGGTAGGTATGGTGGCTGTTTTGAGGAAGGTATATGGTGGGTGTAAGGCACCGGCAAAATTTGCGCGGTACTAGAGAGGCTAGCAATGGTGGAAGGGTGAGAGTGCATATAATCCATGGACTCAACATTAGTCATAAAGAACTCACATATTTATTGCAAAAATCTATTAGTCATTGAAAAAAAGTACTATGTGCATGCTCCTAGGGGGGTAGATTGGTAGGAAAAGACCATCGCTCGTCCCCGCCAACCACTCATAAGGAAGACAATCAATAAATAAATCATGCTCCGACTTCATCACATAATGGTTCACCATACGTGCATGCTACGGGAATCACATACTTTAACACAAGTATTTCTACCAATCCACAATTAGTCACTAGCATGACTCTAATATCAGCATCTTTATATCTCAAAACAATCATAAGGAATCAAACTTCACATAGTATTCAATGCACTTTATATGAAAGTTTTTATTATATCCCTCTTGGATGCCAATCATGTCAGAACTAAATTCATAACCAAAGCAAATTACCATGCTGTTTAGAGAGACTCTCAAAATAATATAAGTGAATCATGAGAGTTCCACAATTTGTATAAAATAAATACACCTACGTGCTCTAAAAAGATACAAGTGAAGCACTAGAGCAAAATTGCCTAGCTCAAAAGGTATAAGTGAAGCACATAGAGTATTCTAATCAATCGCGATTCATGTGTGTCCCTCTCAAAAGGTGTGTACAGCAAGGATGATTGTGGCAAACTAAAAGCAAAGACTCATATCATACAAGACGCTCCAAGCAAAACACATATCATGTGGTGAATAAAAATATAGCCTCAAGTAAATTTACCGATAGACGAAGACGAAAGAGGGGTTGCCATCCGATGCATCCCCAAGCTTAGGCTCTTGGATGTCCTTGAATATTACCTTGGGTGCCTAGGGAATCCCCAAGCTTAGGCTCTTGTCACTCCTTATTCCATAGTCCATCAAATTTTACCCAAAACTTGAAAACTTCACAACACAAAACTCAACAGAAAACTCATGAGATCCGTTAGTATAAGAAAATAAATCACCACTTTTAGTACTGTTGTGAACTCATTCTTTATTTATACTAGTGTAATATCTACTGTATTCCAACTTCTCCATGGTTCATACCTCCCGATACTACCCATAGATTCATCAAAATAAGCAAACAACACATAGAAAGCAGAATCTGACAAAAACAAAACAGTCCGTAGCAATTTGTAAACTTCGAATACTTATGTAACTCCAAAAATTCTGAAGAATTAGACAACAAAGGCAATTTGTATACCAAGCTTGTACAAAAAGAATCAGTATTTTATCGCTCATATGTTAAAAATGAGAATTATTTTACTGGGCGAAAAAGTTTCTCAACTATCACCGTAAGCATCTTTGCACTGGGAGAAATTCTATCCATATTCCTAGCCAAATCATCAATCTTAAGCAATTTTTCTTCAACCAAATCATTGAAATTATTTTGCGAACTAATATTTTTTTAATATTGTTCTCAAGATCAGAGGACATCTTATTATAATTTACATAAGAATTGTTGTAGTAATTACCATAATTATTAGAGGAACTACAAGGAAACGGTCTAGGATTAAAATTACCTCTATACGCGTTATTATCAAAATTGTTCCTACCAACAAAATTCACATCCATAGATTCATTATTATTCTCAATCAAAGTAAGTAAAGGAAAATGATTAGGATCAATACGAGCAATCTTACTAGCAAACAATTTCATAAGATTATCCATCTTTCCACTCAAAACATTAATCTCTTCAATCGCATGCACTTTTTTACTAGTAAAAGATCTTTCGGTATGCTATTGAGAATAATCAACCATAATATTATCTAGGAGTTTAGTAGCTTCTACTAAAGTAATTTCCATATAAGTACCTCCTGCGGCCGAATCTAACAGATTTCTAGAAGCAAAATTCAGTTCGGCATAAAATAATTGTATGATCATCCACAAATTTAAACCGTGAGTAGGGAAATTTCGTATCATCGATTTCATCCTCTCCCAAGATTGTGCAACATGTTCATGATCAAGTTGCTTAAAATTCATAATATCATTCTTAAGGGGATGATCTTAGTGGGAGAAAAATACTTGGAAATAAAAGCATCTTTGCACTTATTCCATGAATCAATAGTATTTTTAGGCAAAGATGAAAACCAATTTTTAGCACAATCTCGTAGTGAGAACGGAAATAGCTTCAATTTAACAATACCATTATCCACATATTTCTTCTTTTCATATCGCACAACTCAACAAAATTATTTAAATGGGACGCCGTATCTTCACTAGGAAGGCCGGAAAATTGATCTTTCATAACAAGATTCAGCAAGGCGGCATTAATTTCATAAGATTTCGCACTAGTGGCGGGAGCAATCGGAGTACTAATAAAATCATTATTATTAGTATTGGAAAAATCACACAACTTGGTATTCTCTTGAGACATCGTGACAAAGCAAGCGATCTAACACACGATCAAACAAAAGGCAAATGAAAAGACGAACGGAAGAAGGGCGAATAAAAAGGCAAATCTTTTTGTATTTTTCTGAAAACATTTTAGAAGTGGGGGGAGGAAAACGAGAGACAAATGGCAAATAATGTAATGCAAGAGATGAGAGTTTATGATCGGTACTTGGTAGGCTTGACATAGATCTCCCCGGCAACGATGCCAACAATTCTTTCTGCTACTTCTTGGGCTTGTGTTGGTTTTTCTCTTGAAGAGGAAAGGGTGATGCAGCACAGTAGAGATAAGTATTTCCCTCTGTTAAGAACCAAGGTATCCATCCAGTAGGAGAAACACGCAAGTCCCCAATAGATTCACCTACACAAACAATCAAACACTTGCACCCAACGCGGTAAAGGGGTTGTCAATCCCTTCATGGTCACTTGCTAAGGTGAGATCTCATAGAGATGGATAAAACAAAATAAAAGATAACTAAATATTTTTGGGTCTTTTGTTTTATAGATCTGAAAATAAAAGATTGCAAAATAGTAGATCGGAAACAAATATGATGGAAAATAGACCCGTGGGCCATAGGCTTCACTAGAGGCTTCTCTCTTGAAGGCAAAATAATACGGTGGGTGAACAAATTACTGTTGAGCAATTGATAGAAAAGCGCAAAGTTATGATGATATGGAAGGAAATGATTATGCATATAGGCATCATGTCCATGCCAAGTAGACTGACTCCTGCCTGCATCTACTAATATTACTCCACACATCGACCGCTATCCAGCATGCATCTAGAGTATTAAGTTCATAAAGAACGGAGTAGTGCCTTAATTGACATGATGTAGAGGAATAAACTCAAGCAATACAATGAAAATCACATCTTTTTATCCTTGATGGCAACAATTCAATACGTGTCTCGCTACCCCTACTTTGTCCCTAGGTGAAATCACGCAAGATTGAACCCAAATCTAAGCACCTCTCCCATTGCAAGAAAAACCAATCTAGTTGGCCAAACCAAACCAATAATTCGAAGAGAAATACAAAGATATCAAACCATGCATATAAGAATCCAGAGAAGATTCAAATGATATTCATAGATAAGCTGATCATAAATCCTCAATTCATGGGATCTCGACAAAACACACCGCAAAAGAAGATTACATCGGATAGATCTCCAAGAACATCGAGGAGAACGTGGTATTGAGAATCAAAGAGAGAGAACAAGGCATCTAGCTACTAGCTATGGACCCGTAGGGCTGAGATAAACTACTCATGCTTCATCGAAAGGGTAATAGGGTTGATGTAGATGACCTCCGTGATCGAATCCCCCTCCGGCAGGATGCCGGAAAAGGCCCCAAGATGGGATCTATCGGATTTCGGGCTCCGCAGACCCAAGAAAGGTTCAAACTCAGTGGCGTATGCGAAAGACTCAACCTCTCAAGACGATCAATCCGCTGCTCTCATGACCTTGCTCGATGACCATGAAGGAAAATGACACATGAGTTTACCCGGGTTTGGGCCACCTTGCAGTGTAAAACCCTACTCCCGCTTTGTTGTGGACTAGCCTCGCGGGGGGCTGAGGATGAACTAGTACAAGTGGAAGAACGGCCTCAGAAGGCTTGTTATTATGATGAACTATTAGGGATTCGATGAGTCAACCTCCCGATCCCTCCTCCGGTGGTGGCTAGGTTGTATTTATAGTGGCCCGGGTCCTCTTCCCCCAAAACATAGGCAGGAAGGGATCCCACAATGGCCAATTTTGAAAGGGACAAGTAGTACACTTGATCCTGAGAAAGGTGGTCTTCACCAGCAAAGCTTCTGGTTGTGACGTCGTGGTGGGTTCGACGATGACATCCATCCTGCCGTTCTGGCGGTCCTGGTCTCTTTGCAAGAAAATGGCAACCTTTGTGCTTGCGCTTGCCTCCTTTGCATCGAAGAGGAAACCTGTTACTCTGCGCCCGCTGGCGCGCGCCTGGCCTTGGTCGTCGTGGCTGATGTCATTTCAGCCTCATGAGGTGAGGCCTTGCATAGAAATCTCCGCTCCTCAGGAGGCTACTGAAATGATCGAGATGTACCTAGAGGGGGGTGAATAGGTAAAATTATAAATTTTAATTGTTATTTAGAAATTTTAGGCACTAATGCAGAATATGAAGTTGAGCCTACCAATTGCAAGTGTGAAGCTATGAGCTAAGCAAGGTAAACAAGCAACACAAGTAGGAGAGTAAGTAAACACAATATGATATAAGTAAAGACTAAGAGACAAGTAACCACAAGTAGGGAGTTAGGGTTAGTCATAACCGCAACTCCAGGAGACGAGGATGTACACTGATGTTCACTTCCTTGGAGGGAAGCTATGTCACTATTAGAGAGGTGGGTGTTAACACGAAGACACACCAACGCCACGAAGGCTCACCCTATTATCCCTTTTAGACAACACCACGAAGGCATTTCTCAACCACTAGTGGTAGACCTTGAGGTGGTCTCAAAACCCTCACAAACTTTCCGGGGGTAATCACAAAGAACGATTCCTCTCTGAATGACTCCTAGTGCCTTGGAGTCTCCAACCTCCAAGAGTAACAAGAACAATGGGGAAAAGCTCAAGACTTGCTAAAATCACGAATTCATTTGGTGCAAAGAAGGGGAAGGAGTGGATCTATCACTTGAGTGGACAACTTCTCTCAAATGATCTCAAATCCCTTAAGGATATATGATTTGGTGTTGGAGTGTGAGAAAGACAGTGAAAATGTGTTCTTGAGGATGCTTGAAGTGAATGCTCAGCTCTCTCACGGGATAGGAGAGAGATATTTATAGTATGCCTCAATAAGTGGTCGTTGGAGCCCAAAACCGCACAGAAGCGTCGGACGTCCGATGCACATCGGACGATCGAGGGCATGTCACACATTGGACGTCCGACAGGGACCGGATGTCCGATGTTTTAGCACGGTCTAGTGGGTTCCGGACGACCGGAGGATCCGGACGACCGTTGTTTAGGATATGTGGAGAAAGTGTCGGACGACCGAGGAATATCGGACGACCGACGGCTCTGCAGACAACGGACGTCGGACAGGGACCGGATGACCGATGTTTTGGTTCTGGATCGGATTTGTCGGACGTCCTACACCGGACGACCGATGTTTTGGCTCTTCATGGAAGCGGTCGTACGTCCGGTGAGTACCGGTCGTCCAACAAAGATGAAGTTGTTTGAGCAAGACTTTAGCAATAACCCATGTTCCCCTCTTAATAGTGTGGGATCCTATACTCAAGAATAAACATAAACATAGTCTTGTTTCTTCATTCTGTATGAGTTTAAACATTTCCAAAGTCGTAATCTAGATTGATTCCGAGGGGACTACAACCTGAGATATACTTGACAAACTTTGTTAGTCCCTTATGAGTATATTGTCATCAACAACAAAATAATATTTAGGGCATGATTGCACTTTCAATCTCCCCCTTTTTGGTAGTTGATGACAATATACTCATAGCACAAAAGAAATCAAGGTCATTTATGCTCTAAGACACATTTATTTAAGAGACCCCCTCTCAACCATAATTATTGCACCATTATATGGAGAGCTCTACCTCACAGAGACAACCAATCTAGAATATATGAGCAAAATATCACAAGAACCAAATAAACTCATCATCGTATAAGCACAACCACATAATATCATAATTATCTCAACATTCATACAACATAGAGATTCAACATGTTCAACATCACATCATAAGGCATAGATATAAAGTCATACACCCACTCAAGGTAAATGGTTCAACATAAGAGCAACATGAATAGAAAGCAAGAACTAGTTCTGCCCCTTGGCATCAACTACCTAAAAGGGACAGAGAGAACACTCAGACAATCACAGGTCATCATCATCATCATTTGGAGCTCCACTACCACCAGCTTCATGGAGGAAATCATCCCACTCAGGCCTCGAAGGAAAACCAAAGTGAGAAGGAGGAGGAGCTGGGAGGTGCTTATCCTGACTCACATCAGTAGCCCCAGAGTCACGGAGACGAGACTCCAAGGCATTCTTGGAAGTGATCAAGTGAGTGACAACATCATGGTTGTGTCTATAGTTGAAGGACAAGGCCTTCATCATGGCAGAGTGAGCCTTGCCGATAAAGTGAGAAAAAACCCAAAGGGTGCCGAGCTGGCAGTAGCAGGATGAGAACTAGCGGCATACCTACGAGCAGTAGCAGACTTGGAGGAACCTTTTGGAGCAAAATCATTTGCCATGTGAGGAGGATCAATCCACTTCTCATGCACATGGGTGCGGACAAGGGAGAAGGGAGCCACACTATCAATAAGAGCCTGAATGAATGAAGGGAGCCACACTTGAAGCTCGTGAGCATCTTCATGAGGGATCACCGGATCAGAACATTGATTGAAAAGAGTGAAGATACTTCACATGAGTAAATGAATACTTGATTAAAATATATGAGTCCTTGAAGAAAAGGGTGGGAGGGCGGGAAAACAAAGACAACTTGGGACAAATGAAACAAACACCGTTGAGGAAACTTTGAACTGATCTCGCAAATGTTGAAATGCTAGGATCCACTTGAAGAGAAGCACGCCAGTTGGAAAAGAATTAACATGACGACCTCGATGATCAAGAAGGATTAGTATTCACATAGCAATATGAGAACACCGTTTAGGAAAGCTATGGATTCAACATTTGACTTCGAAGCAACTCGAACACCACAAATAAAACAAAACAAAGGATTTGGCTTGCAGAATAAGCCGGAAACAAGCATATGATAGAGACTTCGTCCGAAGTTTTTGTGGTGGGGCCCACACGGGCTCGATCGTACAATACCATCATGTACAAGGCAGTGCACATGACATACGAAGCGTCCCCGAGTCAGCATAGCCAAGGACTCTTTAAGACACAACTAGACCACTATAAAAACGACCGTGGATAGGCAGACCACTAGACTTCGAACCTCAATCTCATATCATGCATCTGTCGGAAAGAAAAAAAACTAGAGCTACTTGAATTCCCACCTATAAAACTCCCGAAACTTTCTGGTGATGCAATCTGGTGTTGGGGATACAAGGGAAGCAATAAATATCTCACCCGAACTAACAATACCTACATCCAAGTTGTATCCATCCGTCTACACATAACCAAGAAACCTTCGGGAATCGTGTACCTCAACCTTCGAAAAGCATCCGTTATACTAGCTATGGCAATACTCCCGAACTCCCACCCCAGTATTGGGTGGCGTCGAGGTTATCTTACCACTAGCTGCATAAAAGAGATTTTCGATGTCGGTGAAACTCAGGTATTCTAGAACTGCAATGATAAAATTGTGACGACAACACCTCGGAGCTCAACTCCTCGGGACACTGCCACAACCCCTAAATGTCCGGAGGCACCAAGAGCAATGTTCTCGTCACAAAACTATCAGAACGATCCCAAGATACCCGCGTGATCCTAAATATTTTTTGTGAAATTTTAGGAGAGGAAAGTCAAAACATCTACGTCAGGAGACCTCAACAGAGAAACGAAGGGACTGAGGAGTAAAAGAATCCTACTCTCCGATATATATAATCCTAAGACTCAAAACAGTTTTTCTAGACTCTACAACGTCAGCGATTCGATCAAGCAGGGGGCTCCTAAGTCGGGGATGGCTCTGATACCAACTTGTAATGCCCAGGATGCAGCTATATCTCCCACATGTCGAGGCATGACTTAGAGGCATAACCGCATTGTGGTTGTTTCGCAAGAAGGGTCATCTTCACACAATCCCATGTAATGAACAAGAAAGGGATACAGAGTTGGCTTACAATCGCCACTTCACACAAGTACTTAAATAAATCATACATCATTCAGAGTACACACATAGTCCGGCTATGGACAAATCCAAATGAAAAGAAGATAACCCCAAATGCTAGATCCCCGATCGTCCCAACTGGGCACCACTACTGATAATTCGGAAAAGAAACTTAGTAACAACCAAGATCCTCATTGAACTCCCAATTGAGCTCGGTTGCATCACCTGCACTGTTATCATCGACACCTTCAACTGTTTTGGTAGCATCTGTTAGTCACGAGGACTCAGCAATCTCAAAACCCGTGAGATCAAGACTATTTAAGCTTAAGGGTAGAACAAGGTAATGAGGTGGGGTTGCAGCAATTGATAAGCAAAATATGGTGGCTAACAGGTGAGTAGAAGAGTAGCAAGAGAAACTACACAACGGTCGTCATATATAAGTGATCAAGAAGTGATCCTAGAGACTACTTATGTTCAAACATAACCCAAATCGAGTTCACTTCCCGGACTCCGGTGAAAAGAGACCATCACGGCTACACACGCAGTTGATGCATTTTAATTAAGTCAAGTGTCAAGTTATCCTACAACCAGATATTAACAAATTCCCATCTGCCCATAACCGCGGGCACGAATTTTGAAAGTTTATACCCTGCAGGGGTGTCCCAACTTAGCCCATTATAAGCTCTCACGGCCAGCGAATGATATTCCTTCTCCTGGGAAGACCCGATCAGTCTCGGAATCCTGGTTACAAGACATTTTGGCAATGGTAAAACAAGACCAGCAAGACCGCCTATCGGGGATATACCCCACGGTATGACCCGGCCGGACTTGGCGGCTCACTATGGACTCGGCTGACACTTGGCGACTCACTGGTCTGACGAGTCACGAGTCGGGTGACTCACTAATGGCCCTCACGGATGGCCAGGCAGAGGACTAGGCCCAAGGACCAGAAGGCCGGCTCATGTTATTGTGGGCCGGCTTAATAAGAAAGCGTAAGAAATATTCTCCTACAAAGTAAGCAAGACTAGGACTCCACTTGTAATAGAGTAATTGATATGTCCATTTTGCATCATGCTTTCATATTAATATTTATTGCATTATGGGCTGTTATTACACGTTATGTCACAATAATTATGCCTAATCTCTCTTATTTTATAAGGTTTACATGAAGAGGGAGAATGTCGGCAGCTGGAATTTTGGGCTGGAAAAGGAGCAAATATTAGAGACCTATTCCGCACAACTCCAAAAGTCCTGAAACTCCATGAAAGTTATTTTGGAATTAATAAAAGATAATGGGCGAAGAAAGTACCAGAGGGGTCCCACACCCTGTCCACAAGGGTGGGGGCGCGCCCTACCCCCTGGGCACGCCCCCTGCCTCGTGGGCCCCCTGGCCTCCCTCCGGTGACCATCTTCTGCTATATGAAGTATTTGACCCTGGAAACAATCATAAGCAAGATTTCGGGACGAAACACTGCTGACACGATGCGGAACCTTGGCGAGACCAGTCTTGGGCTCCGGCGGAGCTGTTCTGCCGGGGAAACATCCCTCCTGGAGGGGGAAATCATCGCCATCGTCATCACTATCGATCCACTCAGCGGGAGGCGGTCAATCTCCATCAACATCTTCACCAGGACCATCTCCTGTCAAACCTTAGTTCATCTCTTATATCCAATCTTTGTCCCAAAACCTCAAATTGGTACCTGTGGGTTACTTGTAGTGTTAATTACTCCTTGTAGTTGATGCTAGTTGGTTTATTCGATAGAAGATCATATGTTCAAATCCTTAATGCATATTAATACCCATCTGATTGTGAACATTAATATGATTTGTGAGTACTTGCATTTGTTCCTGAGGACATGGGAGAAGTCTTGCTATAAGTAGTCATGTGAATTTGGTCTTCGTTTGATATTTTGATGAGATGTATGTTGTCTTTCCTCTAGTGGTGTTATGTGAACGTCGACTACATGACACTTCACCATTGTTTGGGCCTAGAGGAAGGCATTGGGAAGTAATAAGTAGATGATGGGTTGCTAGAGTGACAGAAGCTTAAACCCTAGTTTATGTGTTGCTTTGTAAGGGGCTGATTTGGATCAATATGTTTCATGCTATGGTTAGGTTTACCTTAATACTTCTTTTGTAGTTGTGGATGCTTGCAATAGGGGTTAATCATAAGTGGGATGCTTGTCCAAGAAAGTGCAGTACCCAAGCACCGGTTCACCCACATATCAAATTATCAAAGTAACGAACGCGAATCATATGAGCGTGATGAAAACTAGCTTGACGATAATTCCCATGTGTCCTCGGGAGCGTTTTCCTTCATATATGAATTTGTCCAGGCTTGTCCTTTTCTACAAAAAGGACTGGGCCACCTTGCTGCACCTTATTTACTTTTGTTACTTGTTACCCATTCCGAATTACTTTATCACAAAAAAATCTGTTACCGATAATTTCAGTTCTTGCGGAGAATAGCTTACTGAATACCGCTTGTCATTTCCTTCTGCTCCTCGTTCGGATAGACACTCTTAGTTATCGTAATGGCTACGATAGATCCCCTACACTTGTGGGTCATCAAGAATCTTTTTTGGCGCCGTTGCCGGGGAGTGAAGCGCCTTTGGTAAGTGGAACTTGGTAAGGAAAAATTTATATATAGTGCTGAAATTTACTGTCACTTATTACTATGGACCATAATCCTTTGAGGGGCTTGTTCGGGGTATCTTCACCCCGACCAGTAGAGCAAAGAGTTGCTCCTCAACCTACTGAACCTACTGAAAATGTTTACTTTGAAATTCCTTCGGGTATGATAGAGAAACTGCTAGCTAATCCTTTTACAGGAGATGGAACATTGCATCCTGATTTGCACCTAATCTATGTGGATGGAGTTTGTGAATTATTTAAGCTTGTAGGTATGCCCGAGGATGTTATCAATAAGAAGGTCTTCCCTTTATCTTTGAAGGGAGAGGCATTGACATGGTTTAGGCTATGTGATGATATGGGATCATGGAACTACAAACGATTGAAATTGGAATTTCATCAAAAGTTTTATCCTATGCATCTTGTTCATCATGATCGTAATTATATATATAATTTTTTGCCTCGTGAAGGAGAAAGCATTGCTCAATCTTGGGGGAGGCTTAAGTCAATGATATGTTCATGCCTCAATCATGAGCTCTCAAGAGAAATGATTATTCAAAACTTTTATGCCCGGCTTTCTCGCAACAATCACTCTGTGCTCGATACTTCTTGTACTAGCTCTTCTATGATGAAGACTATTGAATTCAAATGGGATTTATTGGAAAGAATTAAACGCAACTCTGAAGATTGGGATCTCAATGAACGTAAGGAGTTAGGCATGACACCTAAGTTTGATTGTGTTAAATCTTTTATGGATACCGATGCTTTTCATGAAATTAGCACTAAATATGGACTTGACTCTGAGATAGTAGCTTCTTTCTGTGAATCACTTGCTACTCATGTTGACCTCCCTTAGGAGAAGTGGTTTAAATATAATCCTCCCGTTGAAGTAAAAGTACTTGCACCTATTAAAGTTGAAGAAAAGACTATCACTTATAATGATCCTATTGTTCCTACTACCTATATTGAGAAACCACCTTTCCCTGTTAGGATAAAGGATCATGTTAAAGCTCCAACTGTGGTTTGAAAGAGTAATACTAGAACACCTACACCACTTGAGCAAATTAAAATTGAACTTAGTATTTCTATGATTAAAGATCTCTTGGCTGATAATATTGATGGGCATGTTATTTACTTCTGTGATGAAGTTGCTAGAATTTCTAGACCCGATACTAAAAATAAACATAGACCTGTTGTAGGCATGCATGTTATTTCTGTTAAAATAGGAGATCATTGTTATCATGGATTATGTGATATGGGTGCTAGTGCAAGTGAAATACCTCATTCCTTATACAAAGAAAGTATGCATGATATTGCACCTGCTGAGATAGAAGAAACTGATGTTACAGTTAAGCTTGCCAATAGAGATACTATTTCACCAGTTGGGATTGTAAGAGATGTTGAAGTCTTGTGTGGTAAAGTTAAATATCCTTCTAATTTTCTTGTTCTTGGCTCCCCACAAGATGACTTTTGTCCCATTATATTTGGTAGACCCTTCTCGAATACTGTTAATGCTAGGATAGACTGCAAAAAGGATGTTGTTACTATTGGTTTGGGGGATATGTCTCATGAGTTTAATTTTGCTAAATTTCGTAGACCCATGATAAATAATTGCCTAGTAAGGATGAAATTATTGGTCTTGCTTCTATTGTCGTGCCTCCTAATGATCCTTTAGAACAATATTTGCTAGACCATGAAAATGATATGTTTATGAATGAAAGAAAGGAAATGATGAAGTGTTCTTTAAATAGGGACCTACTTTGAAACACAACTTGCCTGTTGAAATCCTAGGGGATCCGCCACCACCCAAGGGTGACCCCGTGTTTGAGCATAAACCATTACCTGATACTCTTAAATATGCTTATCTTGATGAAAAGAAGATATATCCTGTTATTATTAGTGCTAACCTTTCAGAGCAAGAAGATGAGAAATTATTGAAAACTCTGAGAAGCACCGTACTGCTATTGGATATACTCTTGATGATCTTAAGGGCATTAGTCCCACTCTATGCCAACAAAATAAAATTGGAGAAAGACGCTAACCGTTTGTTGATCACCAACAACGGTTAAATCCTGAGATGAAAGAAGTGGTAAGAAAAGAAATACTAAAGCTCCTAGAGGCAGGTATAATTTATCCCATTGCTGATAGTCAGTGGGTAAGTCCTGTCCATTGTGTCCCTAAGAAGGGAGGTATTGCTGTCATTCCTAATGATGAAGATGAATTGATCCTACAAAGAATTGTTACAGGTTATCGGATGGTAATTGATTTCTGCAAATTAAATAAAGCTACTAAAAACGATCATTACCCTTGCCTTTTATTGATCAAATGCTAGAAAGATTATCCAAACATACACATTTTTGCTTTCTAGATGATTACTCTAGTTTCTCTCAAATACCTGTGTCAAAAGAGGATCAAGAAAATACCACTTTTACCTACCCTTTCGGTACTTTTTCTTATAGACGTATGCCTTTTGGTTTATGTAATGCAACTGCTACCTTTCAAAGATGCACGATGGATATATTCTCTGACTTTTGTGAAAAGATTGTTGAGGTTTCATGCATGATTTTTCCGTTTATGGATCTTCTTTTGATGATTGCTTGAGCAACCTTGATAGATTTTTGCAGAGATGTAAAGAAACTAATCTTGTCTTGAATTGGGAGAAGTGCCACTTTATGGTTAATGAAGGTATTGTCTTGGGGCATAAAATTTCTGAAAGAGGTATTGAAGTTGATAAAGCCAAAGTTGATGCTATTGAAAAGATGTTGTGTCCTAAAGGCATTAAAGGTATAAGAAGTTTCCTTGGTCATGCCGGTTTTTATAGGAGGTTTATTAAGAACTTCTCTAAAATTTGTAGGCCTCTGACTAATCTCTTACAAAAAGATATTCCTTTTGTCTTTGATGATGATTGTGTAGAAGCATTTGAAATACTTAAAAAAGCTTTGATTTCTACACCTATTGTTCAGCCACCTGAATGGAATTTACCCTTTGAAATTATGTGTGATGCTAGTGATTATGCTGTAGGTGTTGTTTTAGGACAAAGAGTTGATAAGAAACTAAATGTTATTCAATATGCTAGTAAAACTCTAGACAATGCCCAGAGAAATTATGGTACTAGTGAAAAAGAATTTTTAGCCGTTGTATTTGCTTGTGATAAGTTCAGATCTTATATTGTTGACTCTAAAGTAACTGTTTACACAGATCATGTTGCTATTAAATATCTTTTGGAAAAGAAAGATACTAAACCTATACTTATTAGATGGGTTCTCTTTCTACAAGAATTTGATTTGCATATTATTGATAGAAAGGGAGCTGAGAACCCCGTTGCAGACAACTTGTCTAGGTTAGAGAATGTTCTTGATGACCCACTACCTATTGATGATAGCTTTCCTGATGAAAAATTAGCTGTGATAAATGCTTCTCGTACTGCTCCATGGTATGCGGATTATGCTAGTTACATTGTTGCTAAATTTATACCACCTAGTTTCACATACCAGCAAAAGAAAAAAAATCTATGATTTAAGACATTACTTCTGGGATGACCCACACCTTTATAAAGGAGTAGATGGTGTTATTAGACGTTGTGTACCTAAGCATGAACAAGAATAGATCCTATGCAAGTGTCACTCCGAGGCTTATGGAGGACACCACGCTGGAGATAGAACTGCACATAAGGTATTGCAATCTGGTTTTTATTGGCCTACTTTCTTCGAGGATGCACATAAGTTTGTCATGTCTTCCGATGACTGTCAAAGAATTGGTAATATTAGTAGATGTCAAGAAATGCCTATGAATTATTATCTTGTTATTGAACCATTTGATGTTTGGGGCTTTGATTATATGGGACCATTTCCTTCCTCTAATGGGTATACACATATTTTATTTTCTGTTGATTACGTTACTAAGTGAGTAGAAGCTATTCCAACTAGTAGTGTTGATCATAACACCTCTATTAAGATGCTTAAAGAAGTTATTTTTCCGAGGTTTGGAGTCCCAAGATACCTAATGACTGATGGTGGTTCACATTTTATTCATGGTGCTTTTCGTAAAATGCTTGATAAGTATGATGTTAATCATAGAATTGCATCTCCATGTCACCCACAGTCTAGTGGTCAAGTAGAACTAAGTAACAGAGAGCTTAAATTGATTTTGCAAAAGGCTGTTAATAGGTCTAGAAAGAATTGGTCCAAGAAACTTTATGATGCATTATGGGCTTATAGAACTGCAAATAAAAATCCTATGGGTATGTCTCCATATAAAATGGTTTATGGAAAAGCATGTCACTTACCTCTCGAACTAGAACATAAGGCTTGTTGGGCCATCAAAGAGCTCAATTATGATTTCAAACTTGCTGGTGAGAAGATATTATTTGACATTACTCCACTTGATGAATGGAGTACCCAAGCCTATGAGAATGCCAAATTGTTTAAAGAAAAATTTAAAAGATGGCATGACAAAAGGATACAAAAGCGTGAGTTTAATGTATGTTTTGCTATACAACTCTTGTTTACGATTTTTTGCCGGTAAACTTACCTCTAAATGGGAAGGACCTTACGTTATCGAGGAGGTCTATCGTTTCGTGCCATAAAAATCAACAACTTCGAAGGCACAAGTCCGAAGGTGGTGAATGGTCAAAGGATCAAACATTATATCTCAGGTAA
Organism: Triticum aestivum; assembly: GCF_018294505.1. Classification (NCBI taxonomy): domain Eukaryota; kingdom Viridiplantae; phylum Streptophyta; class Magnoliopsida; order Poales; family Poaceae; genus Triticum; species Triticum aestivum. Next base: position 327,858,330 of record NC_057801.1, read on the forward strand.
TCCTGTAAATGTTGAAACCAATGTTATTGAAACCGTAACTCGGAGGAATACATAAGGGACACTATCCAGAACGTTTCAGGCTCCAAAAAGGAATAGGTATGTGGTATGGTAAGTAAACCGACTCCAAAACAGTTCTAATTGCAGTTTTCTCCGTTTTGGAATATTTAAGAAAATAGAAAAATAAGTAGTCCGAGAAGGACACGAGGCGTCCACAAGGGTGGAGGGCGCGCCCTACCCCCCTGGGCGTGCCCCCCTACCTCGTGGGCACCTCGTGTGCTCTCCGGACTCTGTTTTCTTGCATGATACTTCTTTTGGCCGGTAAAAATTCATTATATAATCTCCCAAAGGTTTTGACCACTGCCCTTGGCAACTGCCAAGCTTGGGGGAGGTGCCCCGGTATCGTATCACCATCACACTCCTATCTTTACCGTTTTTCTTAGTTTGATCCTTTTAGTAATATCTTGATCTAGTAGAATAAAGTTTTGGTATGATCTAGTTTTGAGTTTTGCTGTATGATTCCTCTTTGTAATCGAGTCCGTGAGCTATATAATAAAGATTAGTGTTGAGTCAAGAGCTTTGCTATCTTGCTATGATCTTGAGGGAATAAAAGAAAAGGAAAGAATTAACAGAAATCAAGAGATCATATTGATCTTATGGAGAGTAATGACTTCACATATTGAGAGTTGACAAACATAATTTTGGTCATCGTTGCAATTAATAGGAAGTAATAAAGAAAGAGAGGTTTTCACATATAAATATACTATCTTTGACATCTTTTATGATTGTGAGCTCTCATTAAAATATGACATGCTAAAGAGTTGATGTTGGACAAGGAAGACAACATAATGGGTTATGTTTTCTTATATCCAAAATAAAGTATATTGTCATGGATCATCCAACATGTTGAGCTTGCCTTTCCCTCTCATGCTAGCCAAATTCTTTGCACCAAGTAGAGATACTACTTGTGCTTCCAAATGTCCTTAAACCTAGTTTTTCCATGAGAGTCCACCATACCTACCTACAAATTGAGTAAAATCCTTCAAGTAAGTTGTCATGTTGCATGCAACAAAAAATGTTCTCTAAATATGTATGACTTACTAGTGTGGAGAAAATAAGCTTTATACGATCTTGTGATATGGAAGCAATAAAAGCGACGGACTACATAATAAAGTTCCATATCACAAGTGGCAATATAAAGTGACGTTCTTTTGCATTAAGATTTCGTGCATCCAACCATAAAAGCACATGACAACCTCTGCTTCCCACTACAAAGGGCGTATCTTTTATTCTTGTCTTATACATTATGCAAGAGTCATGGTGATCTTCACCTTTCCATTTTACATTTTATCCTTTGGCAAGCACCTTCTGTTGGAAGATCCTGATACATATATCCAATTGGATGTAAGTTAGCATGAACTATTATTTTTGACATTACCCTTGAGGTAAAAGGTTGGGAGGCAACACTATAAGCCCCTATCTTTCTCTGTGTCCGATTAAAACTCCATACCCATAAGTATTGCGTGAGTGTTAGCAATTGTGAAAGACTAAATGATAGTTGAGTATGTGGACTTGCTGAAAAGCTCTTATATTGACTCTTTCCAATGTTATGATAAATTGCAATTGCTTCAATGACCAAGATTGTAGTTGTTAGTTTTCAATGAAGTTTCTGATTCATACTTGACATTGTGAATAGATTTTTAATTTAGCATAAGAAATCATATGATAATATTTATAAATGTGCCTGTTATAAGAATGATCATAATGCCCTCATGTTCGTATTTTATTTTATCGACACCTCTATCTCACGATTTTGCATCATGATTTTATATTGATAATTATTGCATTATGTGCTGTTATTACACGTTATATCACAATACTTATGCCTATTCTCTCTTATTTTATAAGGTTTACATGAAGAGGGAGAATGCCGGCAGCTGGAATTCTAGGCTGGAAAAGGAGCAAATATTAGAGACCTATTCTGCACAACTCCAGAAGTCCTGAAACTCCACGAAATTTATTTTTGGAATTAATAAAAAATAATGGGCGAAGAAAGTACCAGAGGGAGCCCACACCCTATCCACGAGCGTGGGGGGCGTGCCCTACCGCTGGGCGTGCCCCCTGCCTCGTGGACCCCCTGGCAGCCCTCCTATGACCGTCTTCTGCTATATGAAGTCTTTTACCCTGGAAAAAGTCATAAGCAAGCTTTCGGGACGAAACACCGCCGCCACGAGGCGGAACCTTGGCGGAACCAATCTTGGGCTCCGGCGGAGCTGTTCTGCCAGGGAAACAACCCTACGGGAGGGGGAAATCATCGCCATCGTCATCACCATCGATCCTCTCAGTGGGAGGGGGTACATCTCCATCAACATCTTCACCAGCACCATCTCCTCTCAAACCCTACTTCATCTCTTATATCCAATCTTTGTCCCAAAACCTCAGATTGGTACCTGTGGGTTACTAGTAGTGTTAATTACTCCTTGTAGTTGATGCTAGTTGGTTTATTCGGTGGAAGATCATATTTTCAGATCCTTAATGCATATTAATACCCCTCTGATTATGAACATGAATATGATTTGTGAGTAGTTATGTTTGTTCCTGAGGACATGGGAGAAGTCTTGCTATAAGTAGTCATGTGAATTTGATATTCGTTCGATATTTTGATGGGATGTATGTTGTCTTTCCTCTAGTGGTGTTTAGTGAACATTGACTACATGACACTTCACCATTGTTTGGGCCTAGAGGAAGGAATTGGGAAGTAATAAGTAGATGATGGGTTGCTAGAGTGACAGAAGCTTAAACCCTAGTTTATATATTGCTTCGTAAGGGGCTGATTTGGATCCATATGTTTCATGCTATGGTTAGGTTTACCTTAATACTTCTTTTGTAGTTGTAGATGCTTGCAATGGGGGTTAATCATAAGTGGGATGCTTGTCCAAGAAAGGGCAGTACCCAAGCACCGGTTCACCCTATCAAATTATCAAAGTAACAAACGCGAATCATATGAGCGTGATGAAAACTAGCTTGACGATAATTCCCATGTGTCCTCAGGAGCGTTTTCCTTCATATAAGAATTTTTCCAGGCTTGTCCTTTGCTACAAAAAGGATTGGGCCACCTTGCTGGACCTTATTTACTTTTGTTACTTGTTACCCGTTATGAATTACCTTATCACAAAACCATCTCTTACCGATAATTTCAGTGCTTGCAGAGAATACCTTACTGAAAACCGCTTGTCATTTCCTTCTGCTCCTCGTTGGGTTTGACACTCTTACTTATCAAAAGGACTATGATAGATCCCCTACACTTGTGGGTAATCAGTAATCCTAATCCTTACTAGGACTAGTCATGTAACCCGCCCCTTCAACATATATATGGAGGGGCAGGGCACTGATACGTCTCCAACGTATCTATAATTTTTGATTGCTCCATACTACTTTATCTACTGTTTTGGACTATATTGGGCTTTATTTTACACTTTTATATTATTTTTGGGACTAACCTATTAACCGGAAGCCCAGCCCAAAATTGTTGTTTTTTGCCTATTTCAGTGTTTCGAAGAAATGGAATATCAAACGGAGTCCAAACGGAATGAAACCTTCGGGAATGTGATTTTCTCACTGAACGTGATCCAAGAGACTTGGACCGTACTCCAAAAAGTGCCAGAGGCGGTCATGGGGGTGGAGGGTGCCCCCTGGGTGCGCCCCCCTATCTCGTGGGCCCCCTGTTGCTCCACCGACGTACTCCTTCCTCCTATATATACCTACATATCCCCAAACGATCAGACGAGGAGCCAAAAACCTAATTCCACCGCCGCAACCTTCTGTATCCACGAGATCACATCTTGGGGCCTGTTCCGGAGCTCCGCCGGAGTGGGCATCCACCATGGAGGGCTTCTACATCAACACCATAGCCCCTCCGATGAAGTGTGAATAGTTTACTTCAGACCTTCGGGTCCATAGCTAGTAGCTAGATGGCTTCTTCTCTCTTTTTGGATCTCAATACAATGTTCTCCCCCTCTCTCGTGGAGATCTATTCGATGTAATCTTCTTTTTGCGGTGTGTATGTTGAGACCGTTGAATTGTGGGTTTATGATCCAGTATTATCTATGGAAAATATTTGATTCTTCTCTGAATTCTTTTATGTATGATTGAGTTATCTTTGCAAGTCTCTTCGAATTATCCTTTTGGTTTGAACAACTAGATTGGTAGTTCATGCAATGGGAGAAGTGCTTAGCTTTGGGTTCAATCTTGCGGTGTCCTTACCCAGTGACAAAAAGGGTTGGCAGGCACGTATTGTATTGTTGCCATCGAGGATAAAAAGATGGGGTTTTTTCATATTGCATGAATTTATCCCTCTACATCATGTCATCTTGCTTAAGGCGTTACTCTGTTTTTAACTTAATACTCTAGATGCATGCTGGATAGCGGTCGATGAGTGGAGTAATAGTAGTAGATGCAGAATCGTTTCAATCTACTTGTCTTGGACGTGATGCCTATATACATGATCATTGCCTAGATATACTCATAACTATGCTCAATTCTGTCAATTGCTCAACAGTAATTTGTTCACCCACCGTAGAATACTTATGCTCTTGAGAGAAGCCACTAGTGAAATCTATGGCCCCCGGGTCTATTCTCATCATATCAATCTCTATCACTTTATTTACTTGCTTTGCTTTTACTTTACCTTTTACTTTTTACTTTGCATCTATCTATCAAAAATACCAAAACTATTATTTATCATCTCTATCAGATCTCACCCTCGTAAGTGACCATGAAGGGATTGACAACCCCTAATCGCATTGGTTGCGAGTAGCTATCGTTTTGTGTAGGTACGAGGGACTTGTGCATGGTCTCCTACTAGATTGATACCTTGGTTCTCAAAAACTGAGGGAAATACTTACGCTACTTTGCTGCATCTTCCTCTCCTCTTTGGGGAAATCTAACGCAGTGCTCAAGAGGTAGTAGGCAGCCAAAGAGGGAGTGAAAAAAATAATCATCAAGGCTAGACACAACTGGAGGAGAGCCGGAGATACGGCGTCTCCCTCATGACCATAATGAGACCTAGCCACAAACATCATGTAGGGCTATTACCGGACGATGTTTCCCGGGGCCCGAAGCTATCTAAATCTTTGTCGTGGGTGTTGATCCACTTCGCGTCTCTCATCCCGATCAACCCATCTCAAGCTACCACAAGGATGCATTGGCCTCACGACTAAGTCCTCACACTAGGACATCTGCTGTGACATTTCCACGACAGTTGGCGCCCACTGTGGGGCTCGCGCACGGTGGTGTTGAGTTCTTGAAGGGATTTCTTTTAGGGATCGAAAAGCTCGTGATTGATCAGATGAAGAAGAATCGCCGCCGAAAGATTTACATTATTCCAAAGACAAGTAGTCAGATTTGAGACCCGTCCGAGGTTCAAAAAATAATTAGGGTTATGATCTGTTCGTAGCCACGAGTTGCTAGTACAACTCGTCGAGATTGAAAGGAAGCCAAAACATATTGAGACAATCAACCGGAGCTATCAGCAATTCCCTCTGTAGGTTTGACATCCACAAGTAGTGGTCTAATTGGCCGAGTTGTTGCCGTTCCACGAACAAAAGTCCCAGGCTACAAGTCCCGATGGAATCAGGTATAGATCCTGCTGCTGCTTTAGGCGTGGAGGACAAATTAACTCTAGGGCCTTCACGTGAGCAACAAAAGAAAAAAAAAGAGGAAAGGATGTCCATGATACAGAGGAAAATGCGGACTCCGCGTCCCGTCCGAGTCGCAGCCACTCGTCGTCTCCCGTCCGAGTCACCATTGCACTTCGCCTCCCCTGGGTCACCTTCACCGACCCATTCCTGTCGCCGACAAGCCTCCATCATGGCTCATATCCAGCCGCCTCCACGGTGCTTGCTCCATTGTGGCCGGCTCTGGGCCGCCCTCACCGCGTCTGGGCTGTCTCGCCTTAAGCTGCCACCGGAGAGCCTCCCAGTGTTGAGCCGCCGTCGGACAGCCGCCTCTACACTCTGCTTCTACCGCAGCCCTGCGACACTGAGCCGCCATTACTGATGCGCTGAGCCATTGCAGTGGCCCACCTCGTCCGAGTCAATCTGAGCCCTCGTCCAATTCGGACCGTTGTCTCATCAAGTCGCTGTCGCCGGCTTTGGCCACTATTGTGGGCCGCCTCACTCCGCTCTTATTGTGGCCGAGTTGCCGCCGCCCTGTGTCGATCATGATGCTACCGTACCCTCCAGTGTGTCGGACCGGCGCCACAAAGCCACCGGATCCAAGCTTCTGTCGTGGCCATTTCCACTGAATCTGAGATGCCGCAGTTGATGTCGGCTGTTGAATGTCTGGGTCTCACCCACCGAACTAGTGCCTGAACCGCTGTTGCGGCGTCTCCTTGCTGGCGTTGGTTAACACACCACTCTCCTGAGCCACCTCGAAAGGCCTTGGCTCCGCCACAAGTCGCTTCCGCGGTAGTGTTGTTCCCAGGCTGCTGAGTCGCCCAGTCTCACCTCTGCTCTGTGTGCGTGTGTGTGTGCATAGCCGTCCGGCTCACCATTCGCCTGCTGGCTCGTTTACTGTATAATGGATGTTTGCAATGGCATCTTGTAAATGGTCCTTCGGAAGATGTTCTGTCTTTTCAAAAGGCCACTACTGAGAATACCAATACTCTTATAATATCTGGAGGAATACTTCAAACCTGAGTGATGCTGCTAAATTGCAAAGAATCATGGTGCAGCGCAGTCGATAGGAATTGAGGTTGTAGGGCATTCTGCAAGAGAAGATTGTTTGAATGGAATAATGTCCAACACTTCATACGAGAACAAGCCTAATATAGTTGGGGGAAATAGTGTGCTCATCAGTTCATTGACAATATCACTACAGTCATACAGAAGCGATAGTACATGGTTGTTTTAAGAACTCATGATCAAGTTTGGTTTTGACAGCAAAGTACCGGATTAATCTCTGTCAAGCTGCTGCTCCTTCCACGCCACTCCGAGTGCTACCTCCACTGGCTTTCAAACCGCTCGTCACTGGCTCCCGCACAAACCGCCGCCTTGAGTCACCCCGAGGTGTCGCGTTGTTGCTTCTATGGCCTTAACCCGTCAAGTTTCGTTTCTATCCTCGCCTTGGCTCCACCCTGAGCCGCCACAGCCTTGCTACAAGCCGGCCCTGTTTCAAGTCGCCGACCAGCGGCCCCCGTCCTTCACGTCGGCCGCTACCGCTGCGGGTGTCGCCGATGCGGTCCCCGCCTCTACCGCGTACCGGTGTCGCCGAGCCGCCCTGGCTGCGTTTCTCCTCTGTCATTTGAAGAAAAGACAGTAGCACAGGAAAAGAAGGGAGCATTGCATGCATAAAAAAATTGGAAAAATTCAAAGAAAGGCCACGTGGGTGCTACTGCTTGATTAGACCTGTGTCTATGTGGTCATCTGACGCGGTCCAGCATTGTCTAATACCAGCATCTACATTTATTCCACAAAAATGCCAGGTGCTATCTTTTCTATTTGTTTTTTGTTTTTCTAAGAACAATTACACTAGTCCACAATATATTTTGTGTAGGACAATGATTCATGATAAAGGTGGTGCCATGTCGTGCCCATGGAGCATGCGTTAGCATCATTATGCACTGGCGTCCGCGCCCGCTTCCTGTTGAACGGGTGTGCACAAGTCGCCGCCCGTGCAGCTCGATCTACATCAACTCGTCAAGACCGCGCCCGTGATTAACTCGCCGTCCGCGCGGCTTACCGCGCCTGCGATTACTTCGCCCGTCCGCGCTGGCTTACAATGCTACGTCCGGCTCATCTGTCTGCTCACACAACCGACTTGCCCATGATTGATTTCAGCTTCATCGTGGTGATCATCAACTCTGCGGTGGATAATTTCCGGTTTAACATATCAGGTGAAATCCATCTAGTATATTTTTATGTTACATGTTGCTTTCTTTAAAAAAAGTGCAATTCCTCTGGCTTGCAAGTTCTCTAATGCAGGGCAAGTTGTCTATTGCAAAAGGGACTATTATATTATTGAGCTGTTGAATGACTCATACTGATTTATATCACGGTCAAATATGGAGAATCTCAAGACAACTCCTCGAGTCGTCTTAAGACTCGAGGGCTACAATGACATGACTCGGCACAATTAGGCGGTTTCAGTGAATTCAAGAACTCCGGGTCATTGAAGGGAAATAACCCGATCACAGAGACTACGGTCATATTGGTGCAAGCTTACAAGCCGTCAGAAAAATTTCTGGCTCAAGAGGGAAATTCAGAGTTATCAGAAAAGGTTCTGGTTCAACATCCGGATCAAGAGAAATCCGTCTCACAAAGCTTTGAAGCTCTCAATATCCGGTTTAAAATTCCGGTTCAAGAAGAATTTATCTCTCGCAAAGTTCAAGTTCTCAGGGAAAATTAAAGGGACCAAAGAGAGTCTGTTGCAAAGCACAACTCATAGATAGGTACCCTGCTTCAAAGACCAATTGGGGGCGGGTCGTATTCGCGTCAGGCTATTAACCCCTTTTGGCCGGTTTCCTGGTCGTATTCGAACCATACCCGTAAACACTCAGATCATTTGGGGGCTGGATCATATTCGAATCATAGCTTAACCCCTTTTGGTCCGGCTTACTGATCGTATTCCAATCAGAGTCATTAAAAGCTTCAACGTCATTTGGGGGCTTCCTGTTCAAACATAGGTGTATTCACCAAAGAGAACATTACCCTCTTCATCGACGCAATGCCAACACTTCAAGGTCATTTGGGGGCTTCCTATTCAAACATAGGTGTATTCACCAAAGATAACATAGCTGTCGGTACCCTATTGATCGGCGTAATGCCAACACTTCAAGGTCACTGGGGGCTTTCTGATCGTATTCGAATCATAGCTGTCGGTACCCCTTCGATCGGTGTAATGCCAAAAACCATTAGGGGGCTTCCTGATCGTATTCGAATCATAGTTGTTAACTCTTTTGGTCCGGCTTCCTGGTCGTATTCGAACCATATCCTCGCTTTTTGACATTTGGCTTGATTTCTTGAAGTTTTTTCCGGTTCTTCCTGATACTATCTTGCCTTTTTGCCATGCAGCCTTACTTTCACAGCTCATATTTGAAGCTTACCCGTGGTTTTTATTACCCGGCTTAATAAAGAAGTGGTAAGCCACCCATCTATGATGATATCTAGCACTTGGACATATTGGCTTCTAAAGAAGCTTTGGGTGCTCACCCTTACTACACAGGTACCATAAGCCAGCAGTACGATTCAATATCACAGGTATGATATCTTTTATAATTATACATGATTATGTTTAAACCGGCCCTGGCTATGGACTTTAAGTCGCCGGTATATTTTGGATTGCGCCATTGGAATCATGCGCTTATCAATCATTGGATTATTGCCCTTATTGGATACGGTGATGTAAGCCGGCAGTATGAGCCAATTCTACAGGTATGTTTTCCTGATTATATAAATATGCGATGTTCGATAACCCGCCCTAGCTTTTGATGTTAAGTCGCCAGTATGTTTAGGCTTGAATGGCCTTGATTCTAGTCTTTTCTATAATTGCATAAAGACAATATTATGGGTTGTTACCCGCCCTGGCCTTGACATTAAGTCGCTAGGGCAAATGTTGTTTAAACTCTGTGCAGGATTTGCCGAACTATGACTTATATAAATGATTAAGTTCAAGCTCATCATCAAAATTGATGCTTCAAAATGATTATCCGTTCTGGATTTTCTCAAAGGCTATATGCCGCCAAGTTATAAAAATTCCGTCTTACAATGAATGCGCATTAAGTCGCCATCAGCCAAGAGGTGCTGAATATTTAAACTATGAATTTACTTATCAGACGATAAGGTATTCAAATTTCTAATAGCCAAACTTGGCTGGATTTTCATGATGATATTAAATACTTGCAAATTTGTCTTCTAAGTTTTGGGTTATCACCCTTACTACATTGATATGATTTTTCAAGTCGCTTTAGCGCATTGGTTATTATTTATCAATGGGTATGATTATTTCTACAATGTAAGGAATAGTCCCGAGTCGCTGCAGGCTTACGACCTAGAACTTGGGGCCTACATTATTCAAATTGAGATTACATCAAATATGCAAGTCCCATGTCACTGCCAGCATGCACCATGGCACTTGGGGGCTAATTTAAAGTCATTTTTTATCAACTTATTGAAGACCCGACTCATCACATTGTAATGAGCCGGCCCTTGGGGGCTACCAATTGCTCCTTTCAAAAATTCAAGGTACACACGCCTCAGTCCATTATATTGAAAGATCCACTACTCAGTTGGTAGAGTACAAAGCTCTTAACCTTATGGACGTGGGTTCAAGCCCCATGGTGGATATTACATCATATGATGTTATTATCAATAAATTATATACAAAGTCCCAGCTAAGTATTATCTTACTGAGCCGGCCCTTGGGGGCTACACGTTGCTGCTCAAGTCTACATGATCATATTTACAAAGTCCCTGCTCATTATTTCATAATGACCCGGCAATTGGGGGCTACAAGTGATATGAGTATAATGGAGGTACATTTTCAAGTTTGATGTTAGCGACAATTCTAACCCGGTGCTAACAATATTTACAAACCGGATATTTTGGCAATGATAAACCGGCAAGTTCTACATCTTCAAGCTGGCTGAAAATCAGATGAGTATTTCATGACCAATGTTTTTGATTATGAAGCTGGCCTATTGACCCGGATTTTCTAGAATAAGAAAATACCAAGGAGTTAAGGATGAGCAGGCGCCGGCTTACAAGAGTTTTAACCTGGAGCATAATCTGTCAAAATTGTTCTTGTGTTTGTTTTACAAGGATCAGTTTAACATGGATGAATCCAAATTAAACTGGGGGCTAATGTCGGGGATATACCCCGTGGTATGACCCGGCCGGAAATATGACCCGGCCGGACTTGGCGGCTCACCAGAGACCCGACTGACACTTGGTGACTCACTGGTCTGACGACTCACGAGCCGGGCGACTCACTAATGGCCCTAACGGTGGGTCAGGCAGAGGACTAGGCCCAAGGCCCACAAGGCCGGCTCATGTTATGGTGGGCCGGCTTAAGAAGAAAGCGTAAGGAATATTCTCCTACAAAGGAAGCAAGACTAGGACTCCACTTGTAATAGAGTAATCCTAATCCTACTAGGACTAGTCATGTAACCCGCCCCTTCAACATATATAAGGAGGGGCATGGCACCAAAAGAGGGAGAGAAAAAATAATCATCAAGGCTAGACACAACTAGAGGACAACCGGAGATACGGCGTCTCCCTCATGAGCATAATGAGACCTAGCCACAACCAGCATGTAGGGCTATTACTGGAGGATATTTCCCGGGGCCCGAAGTTGTCTAAATCCTTGTCGTGTGTGTTGATCCACTTTGCTTCTCTCATCCCGATAAACCCCTCTCTAGCTACCACATGGATGTGTTGGCCTCACGACTAAGTCCTCAATCTAGGACATCTGTCGTGACAATTTCACGACACTGGCCAAATGTGCCGACAAATCGCGATAGGACCTGCACATATCTCGTTCTCAGGGTACACCAGATGGGCAAGATGTTGGGTTGGCATAGACCCTGATTGCCCAGGGGGCGCCGGACATCGCCCGGTTCGGACCAACACTTGGAGAAGCACTGGCCCGGGGGGTTAGAGTAAATATGACCCTTGGGTTGGCCTGCCCAATGGAAGGTTATAGGTTGTTAGGCAAATGTAGAACCAAAGTTGGGCCTTGCTGGAGGAGTTTTATTCAAAGCGAACTGTCAAGGGGTTCCCATAAACCCAGCCGCGTAAGGAACGCAAAATCAAGGAACATAACACCGGTACGATGGAAACTAGGGTGGCAAGATTGGAACAAAATACCAGGCAAAAGGCTGAGCCTTCCACCATTTACCAAGTATATAGATGCATTAATTAAAAATAAGATATTGTGATATCCCAGCACGTTCATGTTTCCAACATGGAGTAATCTTCAACTACACCTGCAACTGACAACACTATAAGAGGGACTGAGCAAAAGCGGTAACTTAGCCAAACAACGATTTGCTAGGAAGGTGGGTTAGAGGCTTGAGATGGCAATATGAGAGGCATGGTAAACAAGTGATAGGTAGCACATCATAGCGATAGAACGAAGCAACTAGCAAGCAAAGATAGAAGTGATATCGAGGGTAATGGTCATATTGCCTGAGATCCCGCAAGGAAGAAGAACGAGTCCAAGAAGAAGACAAACGGATGTAGTCGAACGAATCCTCACAACTCCGGAATAAAACCGAAGCTAACGAGAGAAGCAAACCAGAAAGAAGCAAACAACATGGTAAACCAACAAGCATAAGCATGGAACGATGCACAACCAAGTATGATGCATGTCCATTTTAATGATTCATGGCATGGCAAAGTGCAACAAGCAATAATACAAATTAAGTGGAGCTCAATATGCAACGAGTTGCATATTGACGAAATACCACATCTATTATTTAATTCTCTCTCGTTTATGTACCCAACAATATTAAATGTTATTAAACAAGGCAAGGGTGAAGCATACGAAAACTACCTATCTAGATGACAAGTGTAGGGGATCTATCGTAGTCCTTTCGATAAGTAAGAGTGTCGAACCCAACGAGGAGCAGAAGGAAATGACAAGCGGTTTTCAGTAAGGTATTCTCTGCAAGCATTCAAATTACCGGTAACAGATAGTTTTGTGATAAGGTAATTCATAACGGGTAACAAGTAACAAAAGTAAATAAGGTGCAGCAAGGTGGCCCAATCCTTTTTGTAGCAAAGGACAAGCCGGGAAAAATTCTTATATGAAGGAATACGCTCCCGAGGACACATGGGAATTATCGTCAAGCTAGTTTTCATCACGCTCATATGATTCGCGTTCGCTACTTTGATAACTTGGTATGTGGGTGGACCGGTGCTTGGGAACTGCCCTTTCTTGTACAAGCATCCCACTTATGATTAACCCCTATTGCAAGCATCCGCAACTACAAAAGAAGTATTAAGGTAAACCTAACCATAGCATGAAACATATGGATCCAAATCAGCCCCTTATGAAGCAACGCATAAACTAGGGTTTAAGCTTCTGTCACTCTAGCAACCCATCATATACTTATTACTTCCCAATGCCTTCCTATAGGCCCAAACAATGGTGAAGTGTCATGTAGTTGACGTTCACATAACACCACTAGAGGAGAGACAACATACATCTCGTCAAAATATCGAACGAATACCAAATTCACATGACTACTTATAGCAAGACTTCTCCCATGTCCTCAGGAACAAACGTAACTACTCACAAATCATATTCATGTTCATAATCATAGGGGTATTAATATGCATATAGGATCTGAACATATGATCTTCCACCAAATAAACCAATTAGCATCAACTACAAGGAGTAATCAACACTACAAGCAACCCACAGGTACCAATCTGAGGTTTTGGGACAAAGATTGAATACAAGAGATGAACGAGGGTTTGAGAGGAGATGGTGCTGGTGAAGATGTTGATGGAGATTGACTCCCTCCCGCTGAGAGGATCGATGGTGATGACAATGGTGATTGTTTCCCCCTCCCGGAGGGATGTTTCCCCGGCAGAACAGCTCCGTCGGAGCCCTAGATTGGTTCCGCCAAGGTTCCACCTCGTGGCGGCGATGTTTCATCCCGAAAGCTTGCTTATGGTTTTTCCATGGTAAAAGACTTCATATAGCAGAAGATGGTCACCGAAGGGCTGCCAGGGGGGGGGGGCACGAGGCAGGGGGCACGCCCAGGGGGGTAGGGCGCGCCCCCACCCTTGTGGCCAGGGTGTGGGTCCTCTCTGGTACTTTCTTCGCCCATTATTTTTTATTAATTCCAAAAATGAGTTTCGTGGAGTTTCAGGACTTTTGGATTTCTACAGAATAGGTCTCTAATAGTTGCTCCTTTTCTAGCCCAGAATCCCAACTACCGGCATTCTCCCTCTTCATGTAAACCTTGTAAAATAAGAGAGAATAGGCATAAGTGTTGTGACATAACGTGTAATAACAGCCCATAATGCAATAACTATCAATATAAAAGCATGATGCAAAATGGACGTACCAACTCCCCCAAGCTTAGACCTTGCTTGTCCTCACGCGAAAGCCGAAATCGAAAAATATGTCCACATGTTTGGAGATAGAGGTGTCAACAAAATAAAATACGGACATGAGGGCATCATGATCATTCTTATAATAGCAACATATAAACATATTGTCATATGATTTCTTATGCTAAAGTAACAATGTATTAACAATGTCAAGTATGAATCACAAACTTCATTGAAAACTAACAACTACAATATTGGTCATTGAAGCAACTGCAATTTATCATAACATCGGAAAGAGTCAATATAAGAGCTTTTCAGCAAGTCCACATACTCAACTATCATTTAGTCTTTCACAATTGCTAACACTCATGCAATACTTATGGGTATGGAGTTTTAGTCAGACACAGAGAAAGATAGGGGCTTATAGTGTTGCCTCCCAACCTTTTACCTCAAGGGTAATGTCAACAATAATAGTTCATGCTAACTTACATCTAGTTGGATATATATATATATATATATATATATATATATATATATATATATATATATATATATATATATCAAGATCTTTCCAACAGAAGGTGCTTGCCAAAGGATAAAATGTAAAAAGGAAAGGTGAAGATCACCATGAGTCTTGCAGAATGTATAAGACAAAAGTAAAAGATAGGCCCTTCGCAGAGGGAAGGAGAGTTTGTCATGTGCTTTTACGGTTGGATGCACGAAATCTTAATGCAAATGAACATCCCTTTATATTGCCACTTATGATATGGACCTTTATTATGCAGTCTGTCGCTTTTATTGCTTCCATATCACAAGATCGTATAAAGCTAATTTTCTCCACACTAATAAGTCATACATATTTAGAGAGCAATTTTTACTGCATGCAACATGACAACTTACTTTAAGGATTTTACTCAATCCATAGGTAGGTATGGTGGACTCTCATGGCAAAACTGGGTTTAAGGATATTTGGAAGCACAAGTAGTATCTCTACTTGGTGCAAAGAATTTCGCTAGCATGAGAGGGAAAGGCAAACTCAACGTGTTGGATGATCCATGACAATATACTTTATTTCGGATATGAGAAAACATAACCCATTACATTGTCTTCCTTGTCCAACATCAACTCTTTAGCATGTCATATTTTAATGAGTGCTCACAATCATAAAATATGTCCAAGATAGTATATTTATATGTGAAAACCTCTCTTTCTTTGCAACGATGACCAAAACTATGTTTGTCAACTCTCAACAACTTTTATTCATCATACTCTCAATACGTGAAGTCATTACTCTCCTAAGATCAATATGATCTCTTTATTTCTTTTAGTTCTTTCTTTCTTTTATTCCTCAAGATCATAGCAAGATAGCAAAGCCCTTGACTCAACACTAATCTTTATTATATAGCTCACCGACTCGATTACATAGAGCAATCATAAAGCAAAACTCAAAACTAGATCATACCAACACTTTATTCTACTAGATCAAGATATTACTAAAAGGATCAAACTAAGAAAAAGGGTAAAGATAGGAGTGTGATGGTGATACAATACTGGGGCATGTCCCCCAAGCTTGGCAGTTGTCAAGGGGAGTGCACATACCCTTGTGATTATGTCTCCTTTGCTAGTGAAGAAGGTGGTGGTGATGGATAGTCGCACATCGAGCGTCGGAGCTCCTCCAATTTGCGGATAATGCCCTTGAGTGCGGTGATATGCTTCTTCAACAAAATATTTTCACGTGTGAGATACTTGTTTTGTATGCGAGCTAACTCAATCATATTGAAAGATTCAATCTTAGTTGGGGTAAAGAGGTTGTGATGAGGTTGAAGGATGTCTTATTCTTCTACCGCCGGAGCTTGATCCTCCATGACCTTCTTGATCCTATCGTCCTTGTTGATCTCTCCGGGTTCTTCTTTCTTCAGCTACATCTTCATTAGCCAAGCATCGTTGCCTTCATTGTTGGAGGAGGGTGACGACATGATGCCCGACCTTGACAAATATGACAAAAAACAGCTCGTAACAAAGACAGAGGATATTTGCGTGATAAAGTGGTCAAAACCTTCGGGGGATTATATAATGAATTTTTACCGACCAAAATAAGTATCGTGCAAGAAAACGGAGTCCGGAGAGCACATGAGGTGCCCATGAGGCAGGGGGGCATGCCCAGGGGGGTAGGGCGCGCCCTCCACCCTCGTGGATGCCTCGTGTCCTTCCCGGACTACTTCTAATTTTCCTATTTTCTTAAATATTCCAAAACGGAGAAAAATTGCTATTAGAACTGTTTTGGAGTTGGTTTACTTACCGTACCATATGCCTATTCTTTTTCGGAGCCTGAAGCATTCAGGAAAGTGTCTCTTATGTATTCCTCCGGGGTTATGGTTTTGAATAACATTAGTTTCAACATTTATAGGATTACCTGAGATATAATGTTTGATCCTTTGACCGTTCACCACCTTCGGACTTGTGCCTTCGAAGTTGTTGATTTTTATAGCACCAGAATGATAGACCTCCTCGGTAACGTAAGGGCCTTCCCATTTAGAGAGAAGTTTTCCTGCAAAAAATTTTAAACGAGAGTTTTATAGCAACACATAATCACCTACACTAAACTCACGCTTTTGTATCCTTTTGTCATGCCATCTTTTAACTTTTTCTTTAAACAGTTTGGCATTCTCATAGGCTTGAGTTCTCCATTCATCAAGTGAGCTAATGTCAAATAACCTCTTCTCACCAGCAAGTTTGAAATAATAATTGAGCTCTTTAATGGCCCAATATGCCTTATGTTCTAGTTTGAGAGGTAAGTGACATGCTTTTTCATAAACCATTTTATATGGAGACATACCCATAGGATCTTTATATGCTGTTCTATAAGCCCATAATGCATCATCAAGTTTCTTGGACCAATTCTCTCTAGACCTATTAACAGTCTTTTGCAAAATCAATTTAAGCTCTCTGTTACTCAGTTCTACTTGACCACTAGATTGTGGGTGATATGGAGATGCAATTCTATGATTAACATCATACTTAGCAAGCATTTTACGAAAAGCACCATGAATAAAATGTGAACCACTGTCAGTCATTAGGTATATAGGGACTCCAAACCTCGGAAAAATAACTTCTTTAAGCATCTTAATAGAGGTGTTATGATCAGCACTACTAGTTGGAATAGCTTCTACCCACTTAGTAACGTAGTCAACAGCAACTAAAATATGTGTATACCCATTTGAGGAAGGAAACGGTCCCATATAATCAAAGCCCCAAAAATCAAAGGGTTCAATAACAAGAGAATAATTCATAGGCATTTCTTGACGTCTACTAATATTACCAATTCTTTGACATTCGTCGCAAGACAAGACAAACTTATGTGCATCCTTGAAGAGAGTAGGCCAATAAAAACTGGATTGCAATACCTTATGTGCAGTTCTATCTCCAGTGTGGTGTCCTCCATAAGCCTCGGAGTGACACTTGCGTAGGATCTGTTCTTTTTCATGCTCAGGTACAAAACGTCAAATAACACCATCTACTCCTTCTTTATAAACGTGTGGGTCATGCCAGAAGTAATGTTTTAAATCATAGAAAAACGTTTTCTTTTGCTGGTATGTGAAACTAGGTGGTATAAATTTAGCAACAATGTAATTAGCATAATCAGCATACCATGGAGCAGTACGAGAAGCATTTATGACAGCTAATTGTTCATCAGGAAAGCTATCATCAATAGGTAGTGGGTCATCAAGAACATTATCTAACCTAGACAAGTTGTCTGCAACGGCGTTCGCAGCTCTCTTTCTATCAATAATATGCAAATCAAATTCTTGTAGCATGAGAACCCATCTAATAAGTCTAGATTTAGCATCTTTCTTTTCCATAAGATATTTAATAGTAGCATGATCAGTGTGAACAGTTACTTTAGACTCAACAATATAAGGTCTGAACTTATCACAAGCAAATACAACTGCTAAAAATTCTTTTTCAGTAGTAGCATAATTTCTCTGGGCACTTTCTAGAGTTTTACTAGCATACTGAATAACCTTTAGTTTCTTATCAACTCTTTGTCCTAAAACAGCACCTACAGCATAATCACTAGCATCACACATAATTTCAAAGGGTAAATTCCAATCAGGTGGCTAAACAATAGGTGCAGAAATCAAAGCTTTCTTAAGTATTTCAAATGCCTCTACACAATCATCATCAAGACAAAAGGAATATCTTTTTGTAAGAGATTAGTCAGAGGCCTAGAAATTTTAGAGAAGTCCTTAATAAACCTCCTATAAAAACTGGCATGACCAAGGAAACTTCTTATACCTTTAATGTCTTCAGGACATGACATCTTTTCAATAGCATCAACTTTGGATTTATCAACTTCAATACCTCTTTCAGAAATTTTATGCCCCAAGACAATGCCTTCATTAACCATAAAGTGGCACTTCTCCCAATTCAAGACAAGACTAGTATCTTCGCCTCTCTGCAAAACTCGATCAAGGTTGCTCAAGCAATCATCAAAAGAGGATCCATAAAACAGAGAAATCATCCATGAAAACCTCAACAATCTTTTCAAAAAAGTCAGAGAATATAGCCATCATGCATCTTTGAAAGGTAGCAGGTGCATTCCATAAACCAAAAGGCATACGTCTATAAGCAAAAGTACCGAAAGGACAAGTAAAAGTGGTCTTTTCTTGATCCTCCTTTGACACGGGTATTTGAGAGAAACCAGAGTAACCATCTAGAAAGCAAAAATGTGTACGTTTAGATAATCTTTCTAGCATTTGATCAATAAAAGGAAAAGGGTAATGATCCTTTTTAGTAGCTTTATTTAATTTACGGAAATCAAGTACCATCCTATAACCTGTAACAATTCTTTGTAGGATCAATTCACATTTATCATTAGGAACAACAATAATACCTCCCTTCTTAGGGACATAATGGACAAGACTTACTCACTGACTTTCAACAACGGGATAAATTATACCTGCCTCCAGGAGCTTTAGTATTTTTTTTCTTACCACTTATTTCATCTTAGGATTTAACTGTCGTTGGTGATCAACAACTGGTTTAGCGTCTTTCTCCAATTTTATTTTGTGTTGGCATAGAGTGGGACTAATGCCCTTAATATCATCAAGAGTATATCCAATAGCAGTCCGGTGCTTCTTCAGAGTTTTCAATAATTTCTCCTCTTCTTGCTCTGAAAGGTTAGCACTAATAATAACAGGATATATCTTCTTTTCATCAAGATAAGCATATTTAAGAGTATCAGGTAATGGTTTAAGATCAAACACGGGATCACCCTTGGGTGGTGGAGGATCCTCTAGAATTTCAACAGGCAAGTTGTGTTTCAAAATAGGTCCCTGTTTAAAGAACACTTCATCTATTTCCCTTCTTTCATTCATAAACATATCATTTTCATGGTCTAGAAAATATTGTTCTAAAGAATCATTAGGAGGCACGGCAATAGAAGCACGATCAATAATTTCATCCTTACTAGGCAATTCTTTATCATGGGGTTGTCTACGAAATTTAGCACAAGTAAACTCAGGGGACATATCCCCTAAACCAATCGTAACAATATCCTTTTCGCAGTCTATCTAAGCATTAACAGTATTCAAGAAGGGTCTACCAAATATAATGGGACAAAAGTCATCTTGTGGTGAACCAAGAACAAGAAAATTAGCAGGATATTTAACTTTCCCACACAAGACTTCAACATCTCTAACAATCCCAACTGGTGAAATAGTATCTCTATTGGCAAGCTTAATTGTAACATCGATTTCTTCTATCTCAGCAGGTGCAATATCATGCATACTTTCTTTGTATAAGGAATGAGGTATTGCACTAGAAATAGCACCCATATCACATAAGCCATGATAACAATGATCTCCTATTTTAGCAGAAATAACAGGCATGCCTACAACAGGTCTATGTTTATTTTTAGTATTGGGTCTAGGAATTCTAGCAGCTTCATCACAGAAGTAAATAACATGTCCATCAATATTTTCAGCCAAGAGATCTTTAACCATAGCAATACTAGGTTCAATTTTAATTTCCTCCGGTGGTGTAGGTGTTCTAGTATTATTATTTCGAACCACAGTTGGAGCTTTAGCATGATCCTTTATCCTAACAGGGAAAGGTGGTTTCTCAATATAGGTAGTAGGAACAATAGGATCATTATAAGTGATAGTATTTTCTTCAACTTTAATAGGTGCAACTACTTTTACTTCAACGAGAGGATTATATTTAAACCACTTCTCCTTAGGGAAGTCAACATGAGTAGCAAATGATTCACAGAAACAAGCTACTATCTCAGAGTCAAGTCCATATTTAGTGCTAAATTCACGAAAAGCATCGGTATCCATAAAAGATTTAACACAATCAAACTTAGGTGGCATACCTGACTCCTTACCTTCGTCGAGATCCCAATCTTCAGAGTTGCGTTTAATTATTTCCAATAAATCCCATCTGAATTCAATAGTCTTCATCGTAAAAGAGCCAGTACAAGAAGTATCGAGCATGGAGCGATTGTTGTGAGAAAGCCGGGCATAAAAGTTTTGAATAATCATTTCTCTTGAGAGCTCATGATTGGGGCATGAATATAACATTGACTTAATCCTCCCCCAAGCTTGAGCGATGCTTTCTCATTCGCGAGAACAAAATTATATATATAATTATGATCACGATGAACAAGATGCATAGGATAAAACTTCTGATGAAATTCCAATATCAATCGTTTGTAGTTCCATGATCCTATATCATCACCTAGCCTAAACAATGTCAATGCCTCTCCCTTCAAAGATAAAGGGAAGACCGTCTTGTTGATAAGATCCTTGGGCATACCTGCAAGCTTAAATAATCCACAAACTTCATCCACATAGATTAGGCGCAAATCGGGATGCAATGTTCCATCTCCTGTAAAGGGATTAGCTAGCAGATTCTCTATCATACTCGAAGGAATCTCAAAGTAAACATTTTCAGTAGGTTCAGTAGGTTGAGGAGCAACTCTTTGCTCTAGTGGTCGGGGTGAAGATACCCGAACAAGCCCCTCAAAGGATTATGTTCCATAGTAACAAGTGATACTAAATTTCAGCACACTATATAAATTTTTCCTTACCAAGTTCCACTTACCAAAGGCTCTTCACTCCTTGGCAACGACGCTAGAAAAGAGTCTTGATGACCCACAAGTGTATGGGATATATCATAGTCCTTTCGATAAGTAAGAGTGTTGAACCCAGCGAGGAGCAGAAGGAAATGACAAGCGGTTTTTAGTAAGGTATTCTCTGCAAGCACTGAAATTATCGGTAACAGATAGTTTTGTGATAAGGTAATTCGTAACGGGTCACAAGTAACAAAAGTAAATAAGGTGCAGCAAGGTGGCCCAATCCTTTTTGTAGCAAAGGACAAGCCTGTACAAATTCTTATATGAAGGAAAACGCTCCCGAGGACACATGGGAATTATCGTCAAGCTAGTTTTCATCACGCTCATATGATTCGCGTTTGTTACTTTGATAATTTGATATGTGGGTGGACCGGTCCTTGGGTACTGCCCTTTCTTGGACAAGCATCCCACTTATGATTAACCCCTATTGCAAGCATCCGCAACTACAAAAGAAGTATTAAGGTACACCTAACCATAGCAGATGCAAATCAGCCCCTTACGAAGCAATGCATAAACTACGGTTTAAAATTCTGTCACTCTAGCAACCCATCATCTACTTATTACTTCATAATGCCTTCCTCTAGGTCCAAACAATGGTGAAGTGTCATGTAGTTGACGTTCACATAACACCACTAGAGAAGAGACAACAGACATCTCATCAAAACATCAAACGAATACCAAATTCACATGACTACTTATAGCAAGACTTCTCCCATGTCCTCAGGAACAAACGTAACAACTCACAAAACATATTCATATTCATAATCAGAGCGGTATTAATATGCATATAGGATCTGAACATATGATCTTCCACCGAATAAACCAACTAGAATCAACTACAAGGAGTAATCAACACTACTAGCAACCCACAGGTACCAATCTGAGGTTTTGGGACAAAGATTGAATACAAGAGATGAACTAGGCTGTGACAGGAGATGGTGCTAGTGAAGATGTTGATGGAGATTGACACCCTCCCGCTGAGAGGGTCGATGGTGATGATGATGGTGATGATTTCCCCCTCCCAGAGGGATGTTTACCCGGTAGAACAGCTCCGCCGGAGCCCTAGATTGGTTCCGCCTCATGGCGGCGGTGTTTCATCCCGAAAGCTTGCTTATGATTTTTTCCAGGGTAAAAGACTTCATATAGCAGAAGATGGTCACCGGAGGGCTGCCAGGGGGCCCACGAGGCAAGGGGCGCGCCCAGGGGGTAGGGCGCGCCCCCAACCTCATGGCCAGGGTGTGGGCCCCCCTCTTGTACTTTCTTTGCCATTATTTTTTATTAATTCCAAAAATGACTTTCGTGGAGTTTCAGGACTTTTGGAGTTGTGCATAATAGGTCTCTAATATTTGCTCCTTTTCCAGCCTAGAATCCCAGCTGCCGGCATTCTCCCTCTTCATGTAAACCTTGTAAAATAGGAGAGAATAGGCATAAGTATTGTCATATAATGTGTAATAACAGCCCATAATGCAATAAATATCAATATAAAGGCATGATGCAAAATGGACGTATCAAGGATACGCCCATGAAGTTGAGGAGCCTCAAGAGGTATGTGGCGACCATCGGCATGCGGCTGATCGGGAGGAGGAGCAGGCATGTGAGAGGCCCGGCAAGAACCACGGGGGCGGGACGAAAATGTCACACGCGCACCACGCTCCTCCTCCTCCTCCATCTCTTCTTCATAGTCAAAACCCTCGGAAGAGGAGGACTCCGAGATCATGGCATGTTTGCCAGCACGCTTGCGGGGACACAACTCCTCCTGAGAGTCATCAGAACCACCACGACGGGAGGCTGAAATCAAGAGGAGAGGAACATGTACAGCCATAGTGAGCCCCAGATCCGAATGGATATGGAGATGATGAAAATTTGAAACTAAGAAGGACATAATTACCACGGGCAGAGGTACCCTCGGCATCCTTGTGGGCGGTATGCTTGATTTTCACCATCATGGGACAATCCTCACTTGAGAGATTATCCAAGTGAGAAAGGGGATCACACCCGTTTGCACGAAAGGGTGACGGAACCGAGAAACATAACAAGGGAGGAGTACCAGATTGGGAAGAGGGGCGACGAGGAGGAGGAGAGGGCACGTGTAACGCCCAATATGCGACCCTATCATAAAGGAACTCGAAGGTCCAACCAAGGATAGAAGCGCATATTGGAGACGCTTTTGCAAGGTGGGTATCATTACATCGTACCATTACATAATCGTTGGGGATACATACAAGAGGCATACAATGCCACACGAATACAACAACATCATACACAAGAGCATCCTCCGACTATGGATGAAACACAAACAGAAACTCAAATGACATCCACCCTGCTAGCCCAGGCTGCCGACCTGGAACCTATCCCTTGATCGAAGAAGAAGCAGAAGAAGAACTCCAAAACAAGCAAACATCGCTCTCGCATCATGATCATCGCATAACATGTACCTGCAACCGTTGTTGTAGTAATCTGTGAGCCACGATGACTCAGCAATCCCATTACCATGGGTATCAAGACTAGCAAAGCTTAATCGGTAAAGGAATGGATAAGTGGTGAGGTTGCAGCAACGTCTAAGCATATATGGTCGCTAACATATGCAAATAAGAGCGAGAATAGAAGCAACGCAATGTCGAGAAGCTAGAAGTGATCAAGGGGTGATCCTTAAACTACTTGCGTTCAAACATAACACAAACCATGTTCACTTCTTGACCCACTCGAAAAGAGACCATCACGGTTACATACACGGTTGATGCGTTTAAATTCGAACCTGGTGCCATGTTCTCTACAACCGGACATTAACAAATTCCCATCTGCCACATACCCGTGGGCATGACTTTCGAAAGTTTAAACCCTGCAGGCGTGTCCCAACTTAGCCCATTATAAGCTCTCTCGACCAACGAAGGATATTCCTTCTCCCGGGAAGACCCGATCAATCTCGGAATCCCAATTACAAGACATTTCGACAATGGTAAAACAAGACCAGCAAGACCGCCCGAATGTGCCGACAAATCCCGATAGGAGCTGCACATATCTCGTTCTCAGGGCACACAGGATAAGCTAAGCATACGAGTACCAACATAACCCAAGTTGCAAAGGGACGGTCCCGCACGGTGCCCTAGTTTGGACCAACACTCAGAGGAGCACTGGCCCATGGGGGGGGATAAAATAAGATGACCCTCGGGCTCCAGAAATCCAAGGGAAAAAGGCTTAGCTGGAAAATGTTAAAACCAAGGTTGGACCTTGCTGGAGGAGTTTTATTCAAAGCGAACTGTCAAGGGGGTCCCATACATCCGGCCGCGTAAGGAACGCAAAATCAAGGAACATAACACCGATAGGACGAAAACTAGGGTGGCAAGAGTGGAACAAAACACCAGGCATAAGGCCGAGCCTTCCACCTTTACCAAGTATATAGATGCATTAATTAAATAAGAGATGTTATGATATCCCAACATAATCCTGTCCATCATTGAGCAATCTTTGACTTCACCTGCAACTAACAACGCTATAAGAGGGGCTGATCAAAGCGGTAACATAGCCAAGCAACGGTTTGCTAGGAAGAGTGAAAAGGTTAGAGGCTGACATGGCAGTTTGGGAGGCTTGATCAACAAGAGATAGGTCATGCGGCATAGCGATAGAACGAAGCAACTAGCATAACAATGATAGTAGTGACATCCAGGGTGACGGTCATCTTGCCTGAAATCCCGCTAGGAAGAAGAACGAATCCATGAAGAAGATGAACGGGCGAATACGAACGAAGCGTAGACAAACGAATCCTCACGATCACAACGAAACAGGAACTATCGAGAAGAAGCACAACCGGAAAGGAGCAAACCACATGGTAAACACACAACACATAAACATGACAAGATGCTCAACCAATCATGATTCATTAGAAAGGCTATATGATGCTATTCATGGCAAGAAATCATACATACAAGAGCAACACATCAAAGCAAGTTTAAATGAGGCCGGAGACAACATATAACTAATCCGGTAAGTCCTCATATGAAAATTTGAAAATTGGTCCAGATCTGAACAAACATTAAGTTGGAGTTATTAAACAGCAAGTTAAAGAGAACCATGATGATCTACACGAAATTCTAGTCAAGTTACATGTAAAGTTCATTTAATTCGGAGCTATGGCATAGACGATATGAGCAAAACAAGTTAAACATGGCATTGATGCAAAATGCACTCAAACATCAAAGTAAACACTCTGAAACAAGGATGCAACATGATAAGATGAAACTACATGCAATTCTAAGCAAGTTTCATATAGAGCATGCTCAAAACGGAGCAACGGTGCAACACATACACTCCAAACAAGTTATAACAACAATCTGCCCAAAACAGCAAGTAGGCACTTTGCAAACATCAAAACAACATGCTACAGGAAACTTATGAGCACAAACTTGACATGCACTTTATTTACCGATAACATACTTCAAATATAATTAAAGGTTCAGGTTCATAGGAATAAAGATTAAACCAATATGATCAATGCAAAAAGCAACTTTATAACACAGCAGCATATACATGAGCAGAGTTAATATGATGGCAACTTCAGAGCAAGAAAGATATAAGCTACAGCAAGTAAACATAACAACCAAGGGCATGGAATCAAACTACACATAACAAATAGCAAATAAAAGCATGGCATCATAAACATATGGCTCATAGATTAGTGGGAACCAACATGACAAGATTGAATGGTTAAACAGTTTCAGCAAGTGTAAAACATCAACATTATGATAGCACGTTTTCAAGCATGGAAAAGAGGCTTGTAACATCCAAAATTATCAAGCACGGCATGTAAACATAGTACTCATAGCATAATTCAAAACATGTAATTGGAGCATCTCCAGAAGAAGCATGGATCACTCAATAACAAGCTCACCACAAGGCATCATGAAGTAAACAGGAATCTGGAAAATTATATAAGCATGATCATGGCAATGAAAACATATGCTACAGGACATATATGAGGCATCAAAAGGGATGGCATGATATATCATAACATAGACAACAAAAAATCTCAACCAAGCATCTCCAGATTATGCATGGATTAAATGGTAGCATCAAGAAAAGATAGCATCATGATATAGCAGTTTCAGCATTGACAGAAAGTTAACAGCAAGTGGCCCACTTCACAAGCTTGATGCACTTACTACAGGGCATATAAAAATACATGGATTGCACCCCTGTAAAGATGGCATAGCTATGCTCCTCAAACATGTAGACATGATGCTCATAGAATGCACACACAAAATGAAACCAAAATGACAAAGCAGCAAATTATATCAGTTTTCAGTAGTTAACAGCAACATGCACTTTTGCAACAGGGATTAACATATCAAGATGTACCCTAACATGAATGAAAAGCACACCAACATGTAGAGCATGAAGAGCAGAACATGTGCATATCAAGATAATAATCATAGGATCAACAGGGACGAAGTTGTGGCACTCACGAGATGCACAAATGATGTTAACAATCAGCAGATTCCAGCAGTAAACATCATATAGCACTCTTGCAACGATGATTAGGGCATAAAGATGGACTCAAAGAAGCATGCCATAATGTTATGAAATGAAAAGCATCTCACAATGAACATTTTGATATATCATACATGCAAAACAGATCTACGATAAGAGATTTATGGCATGTTGAACAGGGCACCAGAACGCTAAACATTAGGGACTTGAAAGAATTTTACCCTCGCGAAAAACTGGACAGGACGGAGCGGGACGAGGAGATCCGAGTGCAGCGGGGTGTTTGGATCGGGGGAGTGGTGGGTCTCATCCACCTCCTCGGATCCGGCGCCGGCGAGAGTTCCGGTGAGCTCTCCGATGAGGGGTGGGCCGGCGAGGGGCGCAGGACGGTGGAGGAGGTCGGGGACGGCGCGGGGCCACGGATCCCGGCGAGAAGCAAGGGCCGGCGAGGCTGGAGGCGGCGAGGCGGCGGAGATCAGGCGGCGGCTAGCGCTGAGGCGGGACCCGGTGGGGCGGCAAGCCGTGGGTCAACGCGAAGGGCGCGGGGCAGCGGCGGCGATGCACGCCGGTGGCGGGGTGGGGCGCGGAGGCGCGGGCGGCTAGGCGCGAGCAGCGTGGATGGGCTCGGGCAGGCCCGCGATGGGCTCGCATGGGCCGACAGCCAGGGAAAGGTGGCGGCGTGCGATTCACGGAGGGGGTGGCGGCTGGACATGTCCGGCCGTCGGCGGACATGTCCGGCGGCGCGGATGGAGGTGGACTAGGGTTTGGACCCGAAAATGGAGGCGGAGAGGGGGGTTTAATAGGCATAGAGAGCTAGGAGTGTCCAAATGAGGAGTGATTTTTGCCCACACGATCGTGATCGAACGGCGGAGAGCATGGAGGGGGTTTAGATGGGCTAGGTGGGCTGTGTGAAGGGGTGCTAGGCTGCAAGAGAAAAGGAGGGTTTCCATTAACTCGGTTAACCTTTGGGGCATCAAACGACCTCCAAATGGAATGAAATTTGACGGGCGGTCTACCGGTGATATACCAAGGCCACTCGGCAAATCTCGGCCCATTCCGAGAACGTTTTTACCCCGCTCACGAAACAAGGTCTAAGAGGGGCGATGGGTGCGTGCGAGTGTGTCTGTGTTCAAAACGGACAACGGAGAGAACCGGGGGGACCCGAACGGATGCAAGTTTTGAAAAAACATGAGGATGCAATGCATATGATGACCTGGAAAAATGCAACACGGAAGCAAATGACATGGAAAGGACGGTGAATAACTGGAAGACACCTGGCGCATCGGATTCGGGGCGTTACAACTCTCCTCCACTAACAAGAGATCTCGCCCCGAGATCTTAGGAACGAGACGGAAGGGAAAGAGGAAGAGGTGAAATAAGACCAGAAGAAAGAAGAATAACAAAGTCGCGAGAACTCGGGTAGAAAAGAGGAATGACGAGTATGACGAGAATGAAAAGCTCAAGAAACAAGATAGACTCTAAAACTACTCCGGTTAGAACAAGTTAGAAAAGGAATAAGAATGATAGAATTCTGGCAGCATTCCGGCTGTAAATGGAAGGAATGGAGACCTAAACTTCACCCAGTGGGATGACACTTGACGAGATGAACAACACAATGCCTCCGGAAGAATTGAAATGGTGGAATAAAAAGGACTTGGAAGGAAGGATTGAATGGAGTTTTCGAGAAAATCAAAAACGAAAGAGTAAGATTGTTGTGGACTTATGAAAAACATCTAAAAACTTGATGTGAAATTATATCACAACCAAATGTTTGAAAAGCTGAGAAGAACGAAGAAAATGCAAAACTCCACTTCAGAAGAATACAGAGAAATAATTGCACTTCAAGACGTGAGAAGAAAAGATACTTGAACTCCACCAACAAAATTTTTGATGAACACTTGAAGAATGAATTAAATCATGAAGAACCACCGTGAAGAACTCCGGTGACGAAAGGATGATGAGATAGAATGAAGGATGAAATAATAAGATGAGCCTTGCGATGATTTAGATGGAGGTTCTGACGAAATGGCCGAGGAAATTTGAACTCCAGAAAAGAAAAGTTGAAAACACTTGGAACTATAATTTATTCATCAAGAACAAACTCTGAAGAAAGGGATTAATCACTTTGAGGAAATAAGAATAAGATTTATTGTATGCTTTTCCTTCATCAAATTAAAATTGATGACAAGCAATGGATTTTTGCATACTACTTATTCTTATTCGAAAAGGAATACGGGGGATATAGCACAAAACTTGAGAAAAGTCTTCATGAACCATCGGTAGGATTGGAAAGAATGAATGAATTGATATGATAACAAACACTACTAGAAAAAGGGCTATAGATGGAATTGATATGATGACAAGCGGTGCGCCATTAGTATATACTAATGGCGCACCACCTTCTGATACGCCATTAGAGTTGAAACTACTAATGGCGCACCTGGCCCAAGGTGCGCCATTAGTATCAAAAAAAATTGAACTAGTGCGCCTGTCCAAACATACTAATGGCACATCCAGACTCAGTGCGCCATTACTAGTTGTAATTAGTAATGGCGCACCTGTCGAAAAGTGCGCCACTAATGTTATTTTTTTTATTATATTTTTTATTCCTTTTTTTGCAAAACTACTAATGGCGCACTGTTCCACCGTGCGCCATTACTAGTTTAAACTAGTAATGGCGCACTGTAGGACGGTGCGCCATTAGTATGTTTTTGTTTTGCAAAACTACTAATGGCGCACCACTAGAAGGTGCGCCATTAGTAACCTGGATTACTAATGGCGCATTTAGAGTTGGTGCGCCATTAGTAAGTGGGCAGCAACAAGATATTTTGGACAACCTCTCCTACCCACACTCACTTTCTCCCCACTTCATTCTCTCCACCTCCTCCTTGTCTCGGGTGCCTCCTCTTTTTCACCTCATTTCCACCATAGATTCATTCAATTTAAGTGGTTAAATTACCTTGTTTTGATAGGTAAGTAAGGGGGGAAGCTATATTGATGTTGTTCTCCCTACAACAATGTGCACATGAACTTTTTTTGGCATAGCTAGATCTATGTATGTTCGTGGTGTTGCATATGTACCGGTATTTGAAATGCGATAGTTGCCAATATTTTGCCGGAATGTTGATTCATTTCCGTTTCGGCGAGAATTTTGGCATTAAGCATTCTTTTTTGTCCTATTTTTAGGGAAAGTCATGCCAAAAATTTTCTTGGTTCCAAAATATCGTTTTGCTCTACCTCGCAGGCGACCATGGTCTGCACGATGACCGAAGGCATCGTGAATAGGTTTTTGAGGTCCGCGAAGGCCGAGATGCTTCAAAAGAACGAGACAGAGATAAGAGGTCCATGTCGAAGATGCAAGCTGAAGAGCCTTATTGCGGACCCGGATTCCGGGCAGGTGCGGGACCACCTGCTCTTGCGTGGTTTCATGGATGGATATCGGTGGCAAGGTGATGAAAATGACAACGAAGTCGTCCATGGGGGCCGGCAAGAAATGAGGAAGGGCAGCAAGAAAACCACTGCGGCTCGGGCGGGCGAGAAGACGAAGAATCCCCAGGAGATGATCATGACGGTGATGCTGTACACAGTCATCATGTAGAAGATGCAGGACATGATGATGAGGAAGATGCCGGAGCAGACGATGGGCATGATCATGAAGATGATGATGCCGGCGGAGCAGACGACGCTGGACCATCGATGGGCTGGGTGCAGGACCCTCATATTCAAGAGCTGCTTCTCAAGCAGACGGATAACGCAAGAGCTGCCACCCGAGAGAAAGCCAAGATGGATCAACTTGAGTTAGACGCGGTTACTCCATTGTATGAAGGATGCAGGCCCGAGGATACCCACCTGAAAGTAACGCTCATGGCTCTGGAGATGAAGGTAAAACACAAAATGACCGACGCATGCTTCGACGAGAACATGTCATTCTGGCACGAACGTCTTCCCAAGGGGAACAAGTGCCCGACCAGTTTGGAGGAGGCGAAGAAAATCGTGTGTCCTCTGGATTTACCGCACGTGAAATACCATGTGTGCATGAACAATTGCATCATTTATCGGGACGAGCACGCGGAGTCTACCATATGTCCGGTGTGCGGCGTCACTCGATACAAGAAGAGGAAGAAAGCTCCTCGAAAAGTGGTGTGGTACTTTCCGATCACTCCTCGTCTGCAGCGGTATTTCGCGGACCCTAAGGTAGCAAAGCTCCTGCGTTGGCACGCGGATAGGGAGGAGAAGAAGCGAGAAGATGACGCAAATGATCCGGAGATAGATAAAAAAGACAAGATGCTGAGTCACCCTAAGGATGCGAGCCAGTGGCAAGCGTTGAACTTCGAAGACCCAGAATTTGGGAACGATCCAAGGAACATCATGCTGGGCGCGAGCACCGATGGAGTCAATCCGTTTGGCAGCCAGAGAAGCACACATAGCACCTGGCCTGTGTTTGTGTGGATGTACAACCTTCCCCCCTGGTTGTGCATGAAGAGGAAGTACATTCACATGAGTATGCTAATTGAAGGGCCGAAACAACCAGGGAACGACATCAATCTGTATCTGGGGCTGCTGAAAGAGGAGCTTGACACGCTGTGGAAAACGCCAGCCAATACGTGGGACGCCGCAGAGAAAGAATATTTCCCTATGAGAGCCGCACTGCTCACGACGGTGCACGACTATCTCGGTTACGGATATCTCGCGGGGCAGGTAGTCCACGGATTTTCTGGATGCGTAAGGTGCATGGATGACACAACGTATCGCCAGCTAGATAGAGATCCCGGGTCTTCGAAAACCGTGTTCATGGGACATCGAAGGTGGCTTCGCGACGATGACCCGTGGAGGAAACGCAAGGATCTGTTCGATGGTGAAACCGAACCCCGAAAACGCCCGTGTACGAGGAGCGGCGAGGAAATAGACAAGCTGTTGAAAAATTGGAAAGACTGCCCACTGCCGGGAAAGAAGCAAAAGGCGCCAGAGCCGGGAAAGAAGCGAAAGGCGCCAGAGCCGCTGCTGAAGGTATGGAAAACGAGGTCTGTTTTCTGGGACTTGCCGTACTGGAAGATCCACCGTGTGCCTCACAGCCTTGATGTCATGCATATCACGAAGAACGTGTGCGAGAGTCTGCTTGGTACCCTGCTCAACATGCCAGAGAGGACCAAAGATGGGCCGAAAGCAAGGGCAGACTTGAAATCAATGGGCATCAGGCAGGAGCTTCACGCTAATGATGATGATGATGATGATGATGATGATGATGATGATGAGGCGAAGCAGGACACAGTAAGTCGTCGCAAAGGCAAAAAGGCCAAGAAGACCGGAAATGACTACCCTCCCGCGTGCTTCACTCTAAGTCAGGAGGAGATCGAGCAGTTTTTCACCTGCCTCCTAGGAGTAAAACTTCCTTACGGTTACGCGGGGAAGATAAGCAGATACCTAGACCCAGCGAAGCAGAAGTTCAGTGGGATGAAGTCTCACGACTGTCACGTGCTGATGACGCAGATACTTCCAGTTGCAATCCGTGGGATCATGGACGCGCACGTCCGTGAAACGCTATTTGGCCTATGCAACTTTTTCGACGTCATCTCTCGGAAGTCGATTGGCGTGAGGCAACTCAGAAGGCTACAGGAAGAGATCGTGGTGATACTATGCGAGCTTGAGATGTACTTCCCGCCCGCATTCTTCGATGTTATGGTGCATCTGCTGGTCCATATAGTGGAGGATATCATCCAACTTGGGCCGACGTTCCTGCACAGCATGATGCCGTTCGAAAGGATGAATGGTGTCATCAAAGGATACGTTCGCAACATGTCACGTCCAGAGGGAAGTATAGCCAGGGGCTTTCTGACCGAAGAGTGCATCTCCTACTGCACGAATTATCTAGGCATTGAGAACCCCGTTGGTCTGCCCGTCAACAGGCACCTCGGCAGGCTCGCTGGATGGGGTCACCGTGAGGGTCGCCGCGAAATGCATGTCGACTTAGAGGGTCGACTCGCCGACTTTGAAAGAGCAAACCTAGTCGCGCTACAACACATAGACGTGGTCGATCCTTGGGTGGTAGAGCACAAAACCTTTATTAAGAAGACGTACAATGACCGAGGCCAACAGAGGACGGACGGAGATATAATCAAAGAGCACAACTCATGTTTCACGCGTTGGTTCAAGCAGAAGCTTCTGTCGTACCCTTTACATGAGGATTCTTCCGCGGAAGAACAACTCATATTCGCCTTGTCACAGGGCGCCGAGCACAACCTGATGACCTATGAGGCGTACGATATCAACGGCTACACATTCTACACCGAGGCCAAGGACATGAAGAGCGATGGTTATCAGAACTCCGGGGTAACGATGGAATCCTACACCGGTAATGACAAGGACAGATACTACGGAAGGATCGAGGAGATCTGGGAGCTGAGCTACGCTGGAGAGAAGGTCCCGATGTTCCGTGTCAGATGGGCGAAGAGCGTCCTAAAAGAAGACCGGTATTTCACCACCATGGTTATACCCGAAGCCAAATCCAAGACCGCGGGCGCAAACGTCACCGCGAAAAATGAGCCATGGGTACTGGCTTCCCAAGTTGACCAATGCTTCTTCATTACCGACCCGTCAAAGCCCAGTCGTGTTGTCGTGAGGAGAGGCAAAAGGAAGATCATCGGAATGGATGGAGTAGCCAATGAGCAAGACTTCGACAAGTACGGCGACCCGAGGATCGAACATGACGACGATGATGAAGTAGCAGCATACACCACAAGAAGAAGCAGGACCACCCTACCTAAAGGACGTCCGTTCCACAGAAGAACTCCATTTGCGAAAAAGAAGGGCAAGAAGATTGTGAAAAGATAGCTAGCTAAGATCGATTGTATTTAAATCATAGCCTTCATTTCTCGATTGTATTTCATGGGCACTTTTTGAACTATCATGAATATTTTTAAATTTCATGGACACTCGATCTCGATCCCCCTCCATCTCGATCGCTATCCCACCTCGCCAGATCCGGTCCCCCTCGCCGCCGAGCACCCCCCGGTCCACCGGCCGCCGCCGCCGACCCCCCGCACCCTCGATTCCCCTACTCAACCGCCGCCGCCGACCCCCCGCACCCCTCCCCTATTCAACCGCCGCCGCCGACCCCCCGCACCCTCCCCCGCTCCACCGACATTACTGTTTGATGATATTTAAAAAAAAATTATTACTGTCTTATAAAAAAATATTACTGTTATGATTTAAACAAGTTTGAACATATTTAAACACAAATAAGTATCAAACAGCATTTTAAATGCATAAAAAAAATTGTGGAGCCTGGGAATTGAACCCAGGACCTCCTGGTGTGAGAGCTGGCTGCTGACCAGTCGAGCTAGTAGAGGGAGCTTGATGTGGATCAGGTCAGGTGGAAGATAACCTGTTGGCTCGAGCAGAAATCAAAAAAAAATACTAATGGCGCACCAGGGCGAGGTGCGCCATT
This sequence comes from Triticum aestivum, assembly GCF_018294505.1. Lineage (NCBI taxonomy): Eukaryota > Viridiplantae > Streptophyta > Magnoliopsida > Poales > Poaceae > Triticum > Triticum aestivum. The sequence goes on from NC_057801.1 coordinate 327,892,453, forward strand.
AGTATGGATGTACTTATGGCGCACCGAGGTGTGGTGCGCCATTAGTATTGTGCCGCCCCATCCATACTTCCTCCCCGGCCCAAACCTATCCCCTCTCTCTCCCTCGCCCTCGCCCTCGATCCCCTTCCCCTCTCCTCTCCCGACGCCGCTGCCCCGCCGCCTCGACGCCGCCCCGACGCCGCCTCGACGCCTCGACGCCCGCCCCGCTCCTCCTCCGGCGCCTCTCCGCCCAGCCCAAGCCCAAGGCCGCTCCACCTCCACCTCCTCCGCCTCCGCCGTCGGACGAGGGCGCCGCAGTGTTGGCCTGTCGCGCGGCCACGCTCTCGCTGCTGGGGCTCACCGGCGCCGTCGCCGCCAGCGCCTTCAGCGACCTCTCCGACCTCTGCGACGCCGCCCTCGACCTCTCCCTCCCGGAGCTCCTCCCCGACCACCTCCCCGGAGCTCGTTCTCTACCCACCCAAGGTGAGCATGTGCTTTTTGTTTTTGTTTGAGAGAACCCAAGTTGAGCATGTGCTGGATGTGGATGTGTGTGCAATTCGTCTTGTCTTGTTTGTGCATCCTGGGGCCAAACGCTTTGGCCAATGCTTCACAAATCACAATCATGGGGCCAAACACTTTGGTCCAATTTGCTTGCATTAAGGAACCTGAACTTCATTTGCCGTCGGTTGCTAGTTGGGCTCTTTGATCCCCATATAGGTTTTGGCAGCAGGTGTATTCCATTGCTTTAATTTTGTCATTGGGTGAATTGAATTCCTGCTCATATTTTATCAGAAAGGCTACCGAACCCGAGACTTGCTGATGGTTTAGTAGGTTTTGGCTGACGGCAGGTGTATCCCCATATAGGTTTTGGCAGCAGGCGTATCTCTCAAGTACCAGGCTCGCCATAGCATTAGCAGGATTTTGTTGCGTGTGTCCGTGTCATAATTGTTCAGTAGGTTTTAGAGCCAGTCCACTCCAGTATACTGGAATACAGATCCCTTTGGCAACCTCCATTGCTTTCTCAATTCTTGGCCTAGTGCTCTGCTCTTTGTACTACAATCTTGTCGTATACAATCTCAAATGCAATATTACCCTCTGCAATTTCCAAATTTACACAGTACTAGTCTGTTAATACTTGTTTTGAGGGTACTTTTACTTCTTCTTTCCTGAGTTTTATTAGTGTACTTTTACTGTCCTCTATAGGTGACGTGTGAACCGTTGCTTATGCCGATCGACTTATCGACTACCTATTTAATTGGTTTTCTTTTAAATCTTATAGTTCCCGTTGATTATAAACGAGCCGGCCGTGATCAATCAGTTGGTATTGATTTTGTCAGCAGACTTTGAGGTCAGTTTAACCTGTCATTTTTCAATAGTACTCAACGTGATGATTAAAAAAATATGATGATTACTTAGGCTGCGTTTGGCTACTTAGTATTTTTGGAATTTTAAAAGAATACCATGGTTTTTGAAAAAATCCCAGTTTTAAATACTTTGACGTGTTTGGTTATGACAAATACTTTAGTTTTACAAACCGTGGTATATCTAAAACCACGGTTTTTTTGCTGTATCATAAAATTAGCGAAGGCTTAGACCCTGGAGTAGATCGATTGATACTGAGCAAAGTTATACACAACAGTCTAAGTTAGCTAGCCGATCGATTCCATGTGGGCAGAGATACAAGATTACTCAACAACATATCCTAGCAGCTAGAGGATGTTCGCGTGCATGACAAGGCTATAGGCATGCCGCATGCACCAGCCGTTAATTAGCACAAGCTGATCACGTCGTTGTATAACTCCTTTGTTATAGCTCAATTTGGTTCAGCTAGCTGTATCTAGGATTATCCATGCAACGAGTGGTCAAAACCAAGAAACTAAGAAAAACTGCACTTGCCAAACATCTCTATAGTTTTGCTAAAACTGAGAAAAACTGCAGTTTTTAGAAACCAAAGTATTCATTGCCCACACATTGGAATACCGAGGTTTTCAATTACCATGGTTTTGGAAAAACCGTGTTGCCAAACTAGGCCTTAGCAGTTAAGTCTTAACGTGGTTTGCATTCATTTGCAATTACACTTGTTTTTGCCTCCACTTGATGGAGCCGACAGCTTCCGTTTACCTGAAACGAGTCTTCTTGTTTTGCGGTGCTCATTTTTTTCTAAGTGCACTGCAGTACTTGTTCCTTTGTGCACCATAAGTAAAACTAGCTAATTTTATGAAAATGTATCATGTCACTGTCCGTGACTCTCTCTTTTTAAGTCCACATTCTGTTGGTGGCTCGGTTAACTCCTAGGGTTTTAGCAGTTATGTATAAAAAACATTCTGATCCAGTATTGCTTGTAGTGGTTTGTCCAAAATGTTGAATGATACTGCTTGGAGATGCATATATTGTTTCACCTCTTCACATGCCAATGTATTTTCCATGTTGTGATGAAGGCCTTTTTTGCCTTGTCCACCCGAGAGGCCCTTGAGTTTGCTGGAATGTCGATTAACTTCCGTTCCAGCAAATTCGGGTACTCCATATGTCCTATTTTCAGCAAAGGTCATGCTGAAATTTTCCGTGAATTTTAGCATGACTTTGCTAAAAATAGGACATATGGGGTACTTGTGACTAATGCATGGGCCGGGGTACTTGTGACTAATGATGAAAGCTTAGGCTTTTAGGGTGCCTCGGCGTCGAAAAACCCTCAATGATAAAAGCTTAGCTTTTAGGATGCCTCGGTGTCGACAAACCCTAAATGATGAGACCATGATCTTGTTCCTTGACAATAACCAACTTTTGACCAAACTTTGTTCCTATTTAGAGAGAAACATGGCCAACAACGATGAGGCCGGGGGTTCGGGCGGCAAGGCATTCTGGAAGCTGTCCCAGGAGATGGAGGAACAACCTCACTTGTATGAGGACGCCGCCTTCCCCACCGATCCTGAGACCACTGATGGTACCGCCGAGGATGACCCCACTGATGCCACCACTGATGGTGCCGCCGAGGATGCCACCACTGATGATGGCGGCGCACGCACAGATGGCAGCCAACCGAAGAGGCAACGGAAGGACCGGCGCCCGACCGTGCTCCGCACCCTCAAGGAGGAAGTTACTGAAGTGGACTCCGACGGGAATCCAACGGCGCCCGAACGAATAGTCAAGGGGTACTCGCTTCAGCTCGGGTGCATTCTCCGGAGCACCGTCTCGATCAACACCGAGAACCTGAGGCATCCTGACCGAGGGAATTTGCGCAACCTCCTCTTCACGAAGCTGCACGAACGATACAAGTTCCCCGCTGAATTTGAAAACAGAAGCCTCAAAGGGAATAAAGTGAACAATGCTGCCCTCACGAAGATGAGCAAGGCCCTGTCTACTTGGAAAAGCAATGTGAAGAGAATGATCGAGAAAGGTGAGAGTTATGAGAAGATCAAGGAGAAAAATCCTTCGATCACCGAAGATGACTACAACGACTTCAAGATCAATTGCTCGAGCACCGCAAACTCCGAATCAAGTCAGTGGGGGAAAGAAATGCGGGAGTTGAACTTAGGGGAACACAAACTCGGTCCCGGCGGTTACAGAGTGGCGGAGCCTATATGGGACAAGGAGGACGCGGAGCGTGCCGAGCAAGGCCTACCGCCCCGCTTCGAGAAATACAGCGGTAACAAGCAGACCAGGAACTATGTCAGGGCCCGGTACAAGGAGGACCCGATAACAAAGGAGCTTACCACGGATCCGAAGACCAGGGCGCTTGAGCTTGTTCTGGTAAGGAATACACCCCCGCGTAATTAGCTCCATATGGTTGCATTCTAATTAATGAAGCCAAATTTCTAAATGGTTCACATTCCTTCCGCAGGCGACTGAAAGCAGTAGCGCGGGGTCGACTAAGAGCAACCCTTGGGACACCACTCTAAATAGGGCGTTGAATGTAATGAAGAACAAGGATAAGCTCAGTAAGCCGACGTCAGCTGGTCGTGTGGCCGGCAAAGGCTTGTCCACAAAATGGGGGTCATACTATACCGCTGGTGTGCGGAAGGAGAAAAAGACCAGCTCGGAAAGCCAGGCGCGCGAGGTTCAAGAACTCAAGGCACAGGTGGCGCGGATTCCGGAGATTGTCCAAGAGCAAGTGCAACAACAACTCGGAGCGACGATCACCGCCATTGTGCCTACCTTGATCGAGGGGTTGAGTGCGTGGATTGCGGGCGGCCAACAGGGGCCGCCCCCGATTCCTAGCTTCACGGCCAGCAACTCGCAGAATGCGATGGCGGGGCCATTGGTGTCTCCGGCGGAGGCGGCATTGGTGTCTCCGACGCCGGCACGGGAGCTTAATGCACCCGGGTGTACGCCGGCCGGCACCTCTGCAGCAAGCGGCCCCTCCGTCAACTGCACGCCCGCCGTTGGCGGTGCCTCGACATTAGCCGAGCTCGACGCCATCATCACGGTAACTAATTAAGCCTCTCTCGGCCGAGGACTTCATCTCCTTGCCTTTGACTGGGCATCCCTGACGCCCTACATGTTTTCGCAGGGCGCCGCCGACGTTCCGTGCACTCTCCTGCACTTCGTGAACAACGAGTTGGTCGATGTCGCCAAGGGCAAAATCGTTCAACCGGGCAACCCCTTGTTCCACGGTACCCAGATGCCACCCAACTTGTTTAGGGTTGAACTGGTTCGGGTGCTGCCAGGCTGCGACGAGTTGTTACCTCCGATTCGACCCGTCGGGGCCGACGATGATGACGTGATGACCCTCAGCGCCTGCCTGAGCTGGCCCCTGCTTTGGCCGAAGAGCCAGATTCGTTTGGGGGCGGGGGACACCACCCCAAAGACAACACCGCCAGTCGTGCCGGCGCCAAGTCGGCCCCATGGCAAGACCGCCGCAACGGTGCCGGACATCCCTATGCCACTGGATCCAAACATGCATATGGCACAGGATCAGAACGACGACGACGACGATACATTTGGCAACGTCGATCAGTACTTTGCCGAACATGGGTACGATGGCGACTTCATGGGGCCTCCTTCTCAAGAACCCAACCCAACAAAAGACGTGCGCGATCTAGCTGGTACCGCGGAGAAGCCAAGTTGCAACAGGCGTCGTCTGCCGTTCAGCTCTCAGGAGACGCCTCCAGCTGCCGACTTCACCGAGCCTCAGATAGGCGAGGTGCGAAATATTATCAGCCCCAACACACTCAAGAAGGCGGTCTGTGAGCAGAACTCGGTCCCATTACAGGAGAAGAAGAAGGCACGCAAAAGAAAGACTAACAAGGGTGCGAGCCAGCCGGCACCGAGTACGATCCGTGCTCAGGACGGGCCACCTTCACCTGAGGATATCTCGAGGAGGGTGCATGTGGCGGGTAGGGCGATGCTACCGACAAATATGCTCAATGCTGCAACCGGTGCTATGCGGAGTCTGCATGACAGTGTTCTTTCTTTGGAGAAGCGGCGTCTCAGAGAGAAGGATGTGGCATACCCGGTTTTCACGGCCAAGGTGCCAGAGGGCAAGGGCTTTGTGGATAACTCCATCGGGCGTACGATCGTCCTGCGGTTTGATGACATCCACGCTATGTTGAACCTTCATCCGCTGCACTACACCTTCGTTCGGCTATTTTCGCTGAGTATGGAGATGCGGATCATTCGCGACAAGACCCCGGACATCGTGATAGTCGACCCCTTCTACATGCGTGCCAAGATCTTGGGCAGCGCTGGGGACCGGCAAGTCGCGAGTTCTTACCTCGAAGGCGTCATTCTGGCAAACCAAGATAAGGATAACTTCCTCGTGCCTTACTTTCCCGAGTAAGTCCTCCCCTCAACCGGCCCGTAACATATGAATTCTTAGATTTCGATCGTTTTTCTTTTAACATTCCGTGTTTTCTGCAGTGACACACATTGCACGCTCATCCTCCTAAGCCCCAAATATTCCATGGCCACGTATTTCGACCCGGACCGTCAGTCGAACGTAGACTACACAAATGTCAAGAAGGTTCTTGATGATGTTCTCCCCGGCTACGCCAAATCTGGAGGCACCTTCACCAGGCCTATTCGTAAGTACGGCAAGCACGTGTTCTCCCACAATACGACGTTCTGCTGCGTCAAGCAGCCGCCTGGCGGTCAGAAGGGTGCCTACTACGCCATCCATCACATGCGGGCGATCGTACGGGACCATCATCAACTTCTGCTACCGAGTAAACTCAAAGATTGGGCCGCGAGCGTGTCGGCAATCCAGGACGCGGACATCAGACAAGAATTCTTTCGCATCCAGTCAGAGTTTGCGGAAATCATCCATCAAGATGTCCTTCGTACCTCGGGGCAGTTCTACCTCAGAAATCAACCGTCCAACAGTGACATCGACACAATGCTACAAATGCAGGCTGACAACGCCCGTTCTTTCATGACTCCCACGATAGACGGCGGCTTCATCCACGCTCCGGTCCCTTGAGTCGAGTTGAAAGCAGTGATGCTGTGTCTAGTTCTGAAACATCGATTGGCTCATGTTGTAATTAAACTTTAATGAACTTGTAGTATGTCTCTTTGGTTTCGAGAGTCGTTCAACTTAGATGTAATCGATGCTATTAATGTCTTGCTTTTCTCTTCCGATCGTTCTGTTGCATACTTATATATTGCTTATGTATTGTCTGTGAATTGGTACTAATGTTTCGTTTGGCTAGTGCATAGCGATGCCGTCGTATGTCGTGTACAAGGGTAAGGTTCCCGGAGTCTACGACGACTGGGAGGAGTGTCGGAGACAGGTTCACCGATTCAGCGGTAACAGTTACAAAGGGTACACCACTAGGGCCGAGGCCGAATCTAGATACGCCCGCTATCTAGCGGGAGAGGGGAGGGAGCGTTGGAGGAACCGGATGAAGACGAGTTTCATCGTGATGATGCTCATCGTGATGACCGCAGCTCTCTTCTATGTGATGGTAGTTTAGATGATCGATATCGACTTGTAATGTGAAGACAAACTCGCTACTCGCGGTCTCGAGACTTGTAATATAATGTTCTATCTTTGTTCGGTCTTTTCAATTCGGAGACTAATATGATGAATTGTATTCAGAGACTAATATGATGAATTGTATTCAGAGACTAATCTTCTATTGTATTCGATGAATCTGTTGTTGATGTGTGCTGTCTATATTTTGTCCAATTATACATTTTGTAACCTGTGCAAAAAACAGAAAATAAAAAATAAAAAACCTAATATTCATACTAATGGCGCATCACATCACAGTGCGCCATTAGTATGCCAAAGGATACTAATGGCGCATCATTAAACAGTGCGCCATTAGTATGCCGAAGTTACTAATGGCGCATCTTGTTGTTGTGCGCCATTAGTATGCCAAAGCACCTTGGTATACATGCCCCCCTGGGAGGCATACTAATGGCGCATTGTTGTATATACTAATGGCGCATCCGTGGTCTGCCATTAGTATACCAGATACTAATGGCGCACCAGTGGTGCGCCATTAGTAAAATATACTAATGGCGTGGCACTAATGGCGCACCACTAATGCGCCATTAATGTCCAAATTAGGTGCGCCATTAGTAGGCCTTTTCCTAGTAGTGAAAGGAAAAAAGAATCTGAAGGAACCACCGTAAGAATTAGAAAATGATAGATGAAAGAGAATGAATCACCGGGAAGAATTAGAAGAACAAATATGCTAGAGGGAATTTAGATGCAAAAGAACGAAGAAATAACGAGCTGATTAAAGAATACTTGACAGATGCGCCAGGATAATTGGGTGACGGTAGCTGGAATGTGAGGATGAAGAATTCTTCTGGAATGATGACCTCGGGAGAAAAGAAACAGAAAACAATGCCTGACATACTCCGGATGGGTAAGAAAGAATAACTGACAAACGGAATAATTTGAGAGGATAATATGAAGCAAGAACCGTGAATCTTTGAGAGAACGGACAAGATTTAGAGAAACTCTTCTTCGGTCTTCAAATGATGACGGGAAACACCACCAAAATTACTGAGATACTCCGAGAGAATGAAAAAGAGGAAGGGTTGAACCAAAGATGAAAAGAATTTGAAATTGATCTTGGAGAAGGCATGTGACTGATGGAATCCATTCTTACATCACACTTTGAAAGAATTAGGAATGGCTCCGGAATAATTAGAAGAGTCAGGTAAGATCCTGGAAAAAGACCTGTGGGTTAGGGCCCACTAAAAGAAAACACCATTGAAAAAGGATTGTCGAACAGATAGATGATGCACCGGAACAATTGAAATATTTGAATGAGGTGATAACCTTGAATTAATTCGAACACAAATGAATCTCCTGAGATGTCTTGAGCAATCTGGAAGGATAAACTGGCGAGAGGCGAACGAGCAAGAGGAAACATTTGATCCAAGGAAAACAATATGATCAACACCGAAAAAACTTGAGTTGAGTCCACCGGAAAAGAAAGAGATGAAGAATGACGAACGAGACAAGAATTCACCGCTAAAGTGATTGAGGAAAGACTGAAGAGGCTCCGTATGAATGAAATTGATGCTCGAAAGAGACTCAGGCTCCGGGAAGAAGCGGGTGGGAGGGCGGGAAAAACAAAGTCAACTTGGAAGGGGAAACCAACGAATATCTTGAAGAGAAAACACCGCATGAAAGAAAGCAAAGGCTTCGCACGAGTAGGATGGATACTCGATTACGGACTTCGGCTCCGAGAAGAAAAGGGGTGGGCGGGTGGCAAAAAGAAAAAAACTGAGGATTGAACTTGGCAAAGATGAAGAAGCTCGAGTCAACTTGACGAGAAATGCACCGGATAAAAAGAGCTGAGAACCAAGGCTCGGAAAACCAACAGTGTGATCCTAAAGAAAGTTTGAAGGGGAAGAGGTGTAAGTCAAAACACCTATGTCAAGATTCCTCACCAGAGCGACGAATGGGCTGAGAAGTAAAAAAATAATTCCTACTCTTCGATATAACTAGACTCAGAAATAGTTTTCTTCGAGACTCGACAACGGCCAACTAAGAACAATCAAGGGGGCTCCTATGGTCGGTCAAGGATCTGATACCAACTTGTAACGCCCAATATGCGACCCTATCCAAAAGGAACTCGAAGGTACCACCAAGGATAGAAGCGCATATTGGAGGCGATTTTGCAAGGTGGGTATCATTACATCGTACCATTACATAATCGTTGGGGATACATACAAGAGGAATACAATGCCACACGAATACAACAACATCATACACAAGAGCATCATCTGACTATGGATGAAACACAAACAAAAACTCAAACGACATCCACCCTGCTAGCCCAGGCTGTCGACCTGGAACCTATCCCCTGATCGAAGAAGAAGCGGAAGAACTCCAAAACAAGAAAACATCGCTCTCGCGTCATGATCATCGCATAACCTACACCTGCAACTATTGTTGTAGTAATCTGTGATCCATGAGGACTCAGCAATCCCATTACCATGGGTATCAAGACTAGCAAAGCTTAATGGGTAAAGGAATGGATAACTGGTGAGGTTGCGGCAGTGTCTAAGCATATATGGTGGCTAACATACGCAAATAAGAGCGAGAAGAGAAGCAATGCAACGTCGAGAAGCTAGAAGTGATCAAGGGGTGATCCTGAAACTACTTGTGTTCAAACATAACACAAAACGTGTTCACTTCTTGACCCACTCGAAAAGAGGCCATCACGGTTACATACACGGTTGATGCATTTTAATTCGAATCTGGTCTCAAGTTCTCTACAACCGGACGTTAACAAATTCCCATCTACCACATAACCGCGGGCACGACTTCCGAAAGTTTAAACCCTGCAGGGGTGTCCCAACTTAACCCATTATAAGCTCTCATGGCCAACGAAGGATATTCATTCTCCCGGGAAGACCCAATCAGTCTCGGAATCCCGGTTACAAGACATTTTGACAATGGTAAAACAAGACCAGCAAGACCGCTCGAATGTGCCGAAAAATCCCGATAGGACCTGCACACATCTCATTCTCAGGGCACACCGGATAAGCTAAGCGTACGAGTACCAACATAACCCAAGTTGCCGAGGGACGGTCCCGCACGGTGCTCTAGTTTGGACCAACACTCAGAGGAGCACTGGTCCGGGGGGTAAAATAAGATGACCCTCAGTCTCCAGAAACCCAAGGGAAAAAGGCTTAGGTGGCAAATGTTAAAACCAAGGTTGGGCCTTGCTGGAGGAGTTCTAATCAAAGAGAACTTTCAAGGGGGTCCCATACACCCGGACTCGTAAGGAACGAAAATCAAGGAACATAACATCGGTATGACAGGAACTAAGGCAGCAAGAGTGGAACAAAACACTAGGCATAAGGCCGAGCCTTCCATTCTTTACCAAGTATATAGATGCATTAATTAAACAAGAGATATTGTGATATCCCAACATAATCCTGTCCATCATGGAGCAATCTTCGACTTCACCTGCAACTAACAAGGCTATAAGAGGGGCTGAGCAAAGCGGTAACATAGCCAAGCAACGGTTTGCTAGGAAGGGTGAAAAGGTTAGAGGCTGACATGGCAGTTTGGGAGGTTTGATCAACAAGAGATAGGTCGCGCAACATAGCGATAGAACGAAGCAACTAGCATAGCAATGATAGTAGTGAGATCCAGGGTGACGGTCATCTTGCCTGAAATCCCGCTAGGAAGAAGAATGAGTCCATGAAGAACATGAACGGGCAAAGACGAACGAAGCGTAGACGAACGAATCCTCACGATTGCAACGAAACAGGAACTATCGAGAAGAAGCACAACCGGAAAGGAGCAAACCACATGGTAAACACACAACACATAAACATGACAAGATGCTCAACCAATCATGATTCATTAGAAAGGCTATATGATGCTATTCATGGCAAGAAATCATACATACAAGAGCAACACATCAAAGCAAGTTTAAATGAGGCCGGAGACAACATATAACTAATCCGGTAAGTCCTCATATGAAAATTTGAAAATTGGTCCAGATCTGAACAAACATTAAGTTGGAGTTATTAAACAGCAAGTTAAAGAGATCCATGATGATCTACACGAAATTCTAGTCAAGTTACATATAAAGTTCATTTAATTCGGAGCTACGGCATAGAAGATATGAGCAAAACAAGTTAAACATGGCATTGATGCAAAATGCACTCAAACATCAAGAAAACACTCTAAAACAAGGATGCAACATGATAAGATGAAACTACATGCAATTCTAAACAAGTTTCATACAGAGCATGCTCAAAACGGAGCAACGGTGCAACACATACACTCCAAACAAGTTATAACAGCAATATGCCCAAAACAGCAAGTAGGCACTTTGCAAACATCAAAATAACATGCTGCAGGAAACTTATGAGCACAAACTTGACATTCACTTCATGTACAGATAACATACTTCAAATATAATTAAAGTTTCAGGTTCATAGGCATTAAGATTGAACCAATATCATCAATGCAAAAAGCAACTTTATAACACAGAAGCATATACATGAGAAGAGTTTATATGATGGAAACTTGAGAGCAAGAAAGAGACAAGCTACAGCAAGTAAACATAACAACCAAGTGCATGGCATCAAAGTACACATAACAAAGAGCAAATAACATCCGGGCATCATAAACATATGGCTCATGGATTAGTGGGAACCAACATGACGAGATTGAATGGTGAAATAGTTTCAGTAAGTGTAAAACAACAACATTATGATAGCATGTTTGCAAGCATGGAACAGAGGCATATGACATCCAAAATTATCAAGCATGGCATGTGAACAGAGTACTCATAGCATGCTTCAAAACATGTAACTGGATCATCTCAATAAGAAGCATGCATCCCTCAATAACGAGCTCACAACAAGGCATCATGAAGTAAACAGGAATCTGGAACATTATATAAGCATGTTCATGGTAATGAAAACATATTCTACAAACATATATGAGGCACCAAAAGGCATGGCATGATCGATCATAACATAGATAACAAAACATATCAACTAAGCATCTCCAGATTATGCATGGATTAAATGGTAGCATCAAGCAAAGATAGCTTCATGATATAGCAGTTTCAGCATTGACAGAAAGGTAACAGCAAGTGGCCCACTTCACAAGCTCGATGCACTTACTACAGGGCATATACAAATACATGGATTGAACTCCTGTAAGTATGGCATGTCTATTCTCCTAAAACATGTAGACATCATGCTCATAGGATGCACACACAAAATGCAACAAAAATGACAAAGCAGCAAGTTATAACAGTTTTCGGTAGTTAACAGCAACATGCACTTTTCCAACAGGGATTAATATATCAAGATGTACCCTCAAATGTATACAATGCAGAGCAGAACATGTGCATATCAAGATCATAATCATAGGATCAACAGGGACAAAGTTGTGGCACTCACAAGATGCACAAATGATGTTAACAATCAGCAGATTCCAGCAGTAAACATCATATAGCACTCTTGCAACGATGATTAGGGCATCAATATGTACTCAAACAAGCATGCCCCAATGGAAATAAATGAATAGCATCTCACAGTGAACATTTTGATGTATCGTACATGCAAAACCGATCTACGGTCAGAGAGTTATGGCATGTTGAACAGGGCACCACAACGCTGAAAATTAGGGACAGAAGAATTTTACCCTTGCGAAACACTGGACGAGACGGAGCGGGACAAGGAGATCCGGGCACAGCGGGGCATTTGGATCGGGGGAGTGGTGGATCTCATCCACCTCGCCGGATCCGGCGCCGGCGAGAGCTCTGGCGAGCTCTCCGGCGAGGGGGAGGCCGGCGAGGGGCGCGGGACGGCGGAGGAGGTCGGGGACGGCGTGGGGCCGCGGATCCCGACGAGAAGCGAGGGCCGACAAGGCTGGAGGCGGCGAGCGGCGGAGATCGGGCGGCGGCCGGCGTTGAGGCGGTGCGGCGGCGCCGGGCGCGCGCGGCAGGCGGGACCCGGCAGGTCGCAGGTCAACACGAAGGGCGCGGGGCAGCAGCGGCGGTGCACGCCGGCAGCGGGGACAGGCTCGGAGGCGCGGGCGGTGGGGCGCGGGTGGCGTGGATGGGCTTGGGCGGGCCTGCGATGGGCTCGCACGGGCCGGCGGCAGGGCGGCAGCCAGGGACAGGTGGCGGCGTGCGATTTGGGGAGGGGGCGGCGGCTGGATGTGTCCGGCCATCGGCGGACATGTCCGGCGGCGCGGAGGGAGGTGGACTAGGGTTTGGACCCGAAAATGGAGGGGGAGAGGGGGTTTATATAGGCATAGGGAGCTAGGAGTGTCCAAATGAGGAGCGGTTTTCGCCCACACGATCGTGATCGAATGGCAGAGAGCATGGAGGGGGTTTAGATGGGCTAGGCGGGCTGTGTGAAGGGGTGCTAGGCTGCAAGAGAAAAGGGGGGTTTTGGTTAACTTGGTTAACTGTTGGGGCATCAAACGACCTCCAAATGGAACAAAATTTGACGGGCGGTCTACTGGTGATATACCAAGGCCACTCGGCAAATCTCGGCCCATTCCGAGCACGTTTTTATCCCTCTCGCGAAACAAGGTCTGAGAGGGGCAACGGGCGCGTGCGAGTGTGTCTGTGTTCAGAACGGACAATGAGAGAACCGGGGGGACCCGAACGGATGCATGTTCTGAAAAAACATGAGGATGCAATGCATATGATGACATGGCAAAATGCAACACGCAAGCAGATGACATGGCAAGGACGGCGAATAACTGGAAGACACCTGCCGCATAGGATTCGGGGTGTTACAGCACGGCGAGGCAGCACCCTACAGGCGTCGGCGAGGCCCTCCAGGCGGCGAGGTGGCGGACTCAAATGAGCGAATGTGGGAAAAGAGGGGATAGGGAAACCGTTCAGCCCGACCCGAGAATATATATGTGACCCGCACTATCATCGGACGACTGACCATGGTCGAACGTCCGTGCATTGGTGGACGTGCCAGGCAACGGACGTCCGGTGAACCACGGACGTCCGAGACCTAGAAGAGGGGTTGATTTTTGGGCTTATGCAAGATGTGCTGCAAAGCAACCGGACAATCGAGAGAAGTCTGTCGACCGAAAAACTATGAGTCATCGGACGTCCGAGAACCGTCAGACGATCGATGGCAAAGGGTTTGGCACATGACACATGTCATAACTAGAGGAACCAAAAACCAGGAATAGGTATATGACAAAATGTGATGAACAAACAGATAAGTAAAATACCTCATGGTGAGCCACTAGACACGCAAGTTAAGAACCCAAAACATGATTGGACAACCTCTCCTTCTGAGGAGAGTCGGTGGCCAATAGGCCACCATGTGTGAGTATAAGTGTGATGATGCCACAAAAATAGTGTCCTGGGGATCAATAACACAACTCCATCATTTTAAAGTACCATAGTTCAAAGAACATGGTAACTTTGAGAGTGTTTGTTTTATTTATGCATTATATAGGGCAAGAGTACTCATGAGTTGAGAATCTTCCCCTAAATATATGCCTACATCTAAACAAGACATGATGAAAATGCATGAATGGGTACTAGATTTCACATAATGTTGTCAAGCTCCAAGATACTAGGTTCACGCCTAAGTTGAAAAAACCTTGCTTCATCCAATGGCTTGGTGAATATGTCTGCAAGTTGATATCTGTACCGACATGCTCAATATGAATGTCCCCCTTTTCCACATGATCTCTCAAGAAATGATACCTAATATCGATGTGCTTGGTGCGGGTATGATCTTTGGGATTCTCAGCAATATTGATGGCACTTTCATTCTCACATAGAAGAGGCACATGTCTATAAGTGATATCGTAATCTTTCTAAGTTTGCCCCATCCATAGTAATTGAGTTGCACAACTGGCGGTTGCAATGTATTCAGCTTCGGCGGTCGAGAGAGCAACACAATTTTGTTTCTTTGAGGACCAACTTACCAAGGAGATTCCAAGAAACTGACATGCACCGGAGGTGGACTTCCGTCCGACTTTGTCTCCAGCCCAATCTGCATCCGTGTACCCAATGAGATCAAAGTTAGCATCCTTAGGGTACCATAGATCCAACTTTGGGGTGTGAACAAGGTATCTAAGAATATGCTTAACTGCCTTATGATGACTTTCCCTAGGGGAAGCTTGAAATCTAGCACACATGCATACACTGAACATGATGTCTGGTCTAGATGCACAAAGATAAAGCAATGAACCAATCATGGAGCGGTAAGTACATGGGTCGAAAGGAAAACCATTTGTGTCTTCAGTGAGTACAATTTTGGTTGGCATGGGAGTCTTACACGGACTAACATCAGACATGCCAAACTTCTCTAGAATATCCTTAAGATACTTTGCTTGAGATAAGAATATTCCTTCTTGAAATTGTTGAATTTGCAATCCAAGAAAGAACTTCAAATCTGCATTGAGTGACATCTCAAAGTTCTTGGTCATGGAAGCAGCGAACTTCTTGCACAAATGAATGTTAGGAGAACCAAAAATGATATCATTTACATAGATTTGGCATAAGATTAATTCACCCTTGCCCTCTTAGTAAAAAGAGTGGGATCGATCACCCTGCTCGAAAAAGCATCATCGAGTAAAAACTTCTTAAGAAGATCATACCAAGCACGAGGTGCTTATTTGAGGACATGCAGAGCCCTATGAAGTTTATACACATAGTCTTTGTGATCGGGATCAACGAACCCAGGTGGTTGTGGTACATATACTTCTTCTTGTAGAGGACCGTTGAGGAAAGCACTATTTACATCCATTTGATGTAATGTAAAACCATTGAAAGCAGCATAAGCAAGTAAGATGTGAGTGGATTCAATACGGGCAACGGGAGCAAAGGTGTCACCAAAGTCCAAACCTTCAACTTGTGAGTACCCTTGTGCCACTAACCTTGCCTTGTTGCGGATGATTATACCATTCTCATCTTGCTTGTTCTTGAAAATCCATTTTGTTCCAATGACATTGTGTTTCGTAGTTGGCCTCTCGACTAATGACCACACTTGGTTACGTTCAAAAATGTTCTACTCTTCTTGCATAGCAATGAGCCAATCATTCTCCATCAATGCTTCTTGTACCTTGAGACGCTCAACACTAGACGAAAAGTGAGCACAAAAGTTTGTGAATTGTTTACGAGTGACTCTACCTTCTGATATGCCGGTGATAATTTTATCAACATCAACATGACCAACCACTCGAGGCATGACGGAGGTTAGGGTTTCATGAGGTTCAACTTCATGTCCATCATCCACGTCCTCAACATATGGATCATTAATGTGTAGTGGAATATCTTCTTCTTCATATTGCATTTGTTGAGGTTCATTATCAAATTTTGCACCTTCTTGTTCTTGCCCTTGATGATGAACTTGTTCTTGAATATTATCATGAAGAGGGACTTGAACATCTTCTTGTACTTGGACTACGGGCATTGGTTGAGTAGTAGGAGCTTGAGGAGGTATGGGTGTTGAAGTGGTTTGATGATGTGTGAAGCTTCCATCTTCTTCCTCATCATCATGAGGTCCTTGTTCCACTGGAATAAGTGCACCAACACCCATGGTCAAAATATCTTGAGAAGAATCCTCTTCACCTACATCACTTATGTCGGCGTTTTGGGAACGGGGGTCCCCAGACTTGCCTGCCTGCGGCCTGCGGTGTGGCTCCACTAGTGGCCCAGTGCGGCCCATCTTCATCAACCAACACTCAAGACCCTCGCGAGGGGCCGAGCCTCGCGGGGCGGGTGACACAAGGCCTCCTTAGGAGTGGCCTCACCAGGCAGTCTCGCGAGGAGGCGGAGAGATCAAGGCAAGGGGTACCTCGCGAGGTGCCCATGATGCAAGCCATGACGACCAAGCCAGGCGGGCGCCAGCCTACGCAGTGTCCTCGATTCCCCTTTTGGTGCTAAGGGGGAAAGCGCAGGCGCGGAGTACCGAGGCATTAGGCAAAGATTTCCATATTGGTGCAACAAGACCAAGACCACCAGGACGGCAGGACGAAGGTCATTGTGGAGCCCAGGACGGTGTCATCACTAGCGCCTTTGGCAGGCGAAGACCACCTTTAGTCAGGATAGCTTGTACTAGTTGTCCCCTTTCAAAATGTCCGTTGTTGGTTCCCTTCCCGCTCAATATTTGGGAAGAGGACCAGGGCCTCTATAAATAGGGCTAGCCACCATAGTAGAAAGGACGGATCGATTCCTCTCCGAGAAAACCACCAAGCACAAGAACACCTCTCCTCGCGAGGTTGTTCTTCCCTTGTACTGTTCATCATCAGCCCAAGAGGCAATCCACCACACCACACACAGGAGTAGGGTATTACACCACAACAGTGGCCCAAACCTGTATAAATCTTGTGTCTCTTGTGTTGTGAGTTCATCTAGTTAGCTTAGAGATCGCGGCGAGGCTAGGGGCGTGTTTCGGTAGGAGGAAATCTTCATGCGCCCCCCAGTGTTCGAACCTTAAGGGTTTTGCCGGAACCCAATATCCGACATTTTGGCGCGCCAGGTAGGGGTGCGCTGGAGTCTTCCTTCTGTCGATCTATGTCCCGCCGCTTCGTCACATCCATGTCCGACGCTCGCCGAGCCCGCGCCAAGCGTCGGGCTGCTCTTGCCTCTCTCGTCGCCCAGACGGCCCCTGTCAGTGGGCCTCCCCGTCGTTCTCCGTCGCCTGCCGCCAACGCTGCCACCAGCCCAGCGGGGAACGAGCAGCAAGCATCCTCGCTGCACCCTTCGATGCGGCGGGAAGGCCGCACCGCCACTACGTCGCTGACCCCAGCTGGTTCGTCGTCCCATGCTCGTCGCGCCCCCACGGATGTGCAGGCTGCGCTGCTCCTGGCATGTGAGTTCCTGCATTACCGCCCCATCGACAACCTCTACGAAGAATAGCTCGCTCGCATCACTGACCTCGTCAGCACCTTTGGAGGCTCCCCTATGTTGTGTCTCTCGCTGCCTCACCCTCCGCTAGGCATGGGCGACGCGGCTTAGGGAACGCCTCCACCACCTCCGCCCCAAGACGGTGCCCTGGCTCCAAGGCATGCGGCCCTTGGACGTGACCCGCCGCATCCAGCGCCCGCGCTACAAGAAAGAAGCTGCCAAGAAATCCCTCGGCCTCCAGAAGTTGCCCCCGTGCTCCCTGCACCGGCGCGACAAGACTGTGTACTGCCCCTGGCGGCAGTGTGCGGGTACCATCAAGAGCAAGCTCCGCATCAGGAAAGAGCTCCGGTGACCACAGCAGGTTGCCACGCCTTCACCCCCGAGCTGCGTAGTGTCGCCTGGCTAGGCAAGTTCAAGCCGGACCTGCCTCCTCGCTATGACGGTACCGCCGACCCAGCAGAGTTCTTGCAGCTCTATGAGCTGAGCATCGAGGCGGCCAACGGAGATGAGAAGGTTATGGCGAACTGGTTTCCCATGGCGCTCAAGGACGGTGCCCGCACATGGTTCCTGAACCTGCCTCCCGGCCCGATCTCCTCCTGGGACGAGATGCGTAGCCGCTTCATTGCCAACCTCCAGCGCGCTCGCGACTGCCCCCGACCATGGGTGACCTGCGCTGCCTCAAGCAACAGCCTGGGGAGACCTTACAGAAATACATCCAGCGCTTCAAGAGCGCCCACCTCAAGAGCCCCAAGGTGACGGATGAGGCCATCATCTCAGCATTCTCTGATGGCATCCGTGACGTCAAGATGAAGCAGGAGCCTGCCATCCACGAAGTGTGGTGCACATCCCTGGAGCTATTCAACCTGGCGACCAAGTGCGCAAGGGCTGAGGAAGGATGCCTCTCCCTCCTCGAGCTTCGAGCTGCAGACCCGGAAGAAAAGAAGACCAAGGCCAAGGATGTGAAGCGCAAGGGAGCGGCCGTGCTCGTAGCAGAACCAGACACGAAGCACGGCAGGGACCAGCCGGAGTCATCCAAGGGTAACCGACCGTTCTGCGCCTACCACAACCTCCACCCCCACAACACCAATGAGTGCTAGGAGCTTAGAGCCATTCGCGAGGGACGCTTCGGTCGACGCCCCGAGCGCAATGATTGGGGCTATGGCCGAGGAGGAGGACGTGGCGGAGGACGATGGGACCACCATGGCCCTCGCCAGGAGTGGCGTGACTAACCTCGTGAGGATCGCTGGCAGGACCTTCCTCGCGAGGGCACCTGGAGGGATCAGCCTCACAAGGACCTCCCGCAGGGCAACGGAGGCCTTCCTCCGCTGCCTCCACCGCCAAGAAGGAATGACGACCATCACCAGGATGAGGGAGCTGGGGGCTTCCAGGAGCCACGTCCTATCGCTTGCATATTTGGCAGAGCTCAGGCCCCAGCCTCTCAGTGCATCTTCAAGAAGTTCGCTTCCGAGGTGAACGCAGTCCTCCCCAAGCTCGAGGCCACACGCCCGCTCAGGTGGTCCATGTGCGCCATCACCTTCAGTTCAGCCGATCAACTCAAGTGTGCGGCTACTGCTGGTGTCCTCCCGATGCTCTTCTCACCAGTCATCAGCAACGTCCAAGTCACCAGGACCCTCATCGATGGCGGCGGAGGGCTTAACATCCTGTCCATTGAGATGTTCGACAACCTCCAAGTGCCATATGATCAACTTCAGCCTACCAGGCCTTTCTTAGGAGTTACTAACGGTTCCACCACCCCGATAGGGAAGGTCCACTTTCCTGTCACCTTCGGCAAGCGCGACAACTACCGAACAGAGCTCATCGACTTTGACATCGCCCACATCCACCTGCTGTACAATGCCATCCTCGGGTATCCAGCCCTGGCCAAGTTCATGCCAGTGACCCACCACGGCTATAACATCCTCAAGATGCCAGGAAGCGGCGGAATCATCACGGTCCCCTACGAAGAGATAGATGTGGTGTGCTCCCTCGAGCATGCCTTCCAAGATGCATCAATCAAGGACCCGGACAGCAAGGGTGAGAACCCTCTAGAGGCCATCCCCACGAAGAAGAAGCAATCGCTCATCGCAAGGCCTCAGGAGGTTGGCATCTCGGGAGGTGCCGCGTCAGGATCCACGCCCGTGCCAGGGGCTCCTTCTTCCATCGCATAGGAAGGCGCGCCCGGCGTCCTCCTCGGGCAGGGCTCGGGGGCTCTCTTCTTGAGGGCCTTAGACCTTGCCAACATCACGAGGGAGGCGCTCGGGCACCACTTGGAGGCGTGCTTCGTGGCACGTTTCCCTCAGGAAGGCACAGGGCGTGGAAAGGCCAACCCTCAAGAGTCCATCACCAAGACCACTTAGGAGCTTCAGGAAGCAAGGGTCATGCGCGGCAATCGCCGCTTGCTTGGCGTGGCTCCCCATCCAGGCGAGGATGGTGGGCTGCACATCTGCATCGATGTCCCAGGGCTCAACCGAGCTGCATCTCAGGAGGACTTTTGGCCTTCGCGCGTGGGACGCTATGAGGGTCCGCCGCACAGCTACGTTCGCATGCCTTTCGGCCTGCCAAACGTGGCTGCCGCCTACCAACGTCTCCTGTGGAGCATTCTGGCGGCTCAGGAGGCCAGGCATCACGCGGTCCTAGTGGAGATGGATACGGTCCTCAAGGAACCACCTGGACCCCAGAGCCTCCCAAGGCTCAGGGCCCCGATGGCTCGTGAGGGTCGGCCTCTTCACCGTGCATCTCCAAGCTGCCTCAACACCCCTTCTACAATGGAACTAGCTGACATCTTCCAAGTTCATTTTAGCTGGGAGCGCCCTCAGGGCTGCATCATTCCCAGGCCGCATGGGTCCGTCCCTGTGGCATGTATCTTTTTCTTATGTCTTTAGTTTACCTTGCTGGGGGCACCCCTCGGGCTACATAATCCCCAAGCCGCTTGGTCCTGACCCAGTGGCATGTATCCCTCCTGCATTTACCTAAGCTTATTTGCCTTTCATGCTTAACCTGCCTATGATTATCGCCTGCTCGATTGACATCTACCACGGGAGCCCCTCGCGCTTGCACGGTGCTTGCGCATGGGTCCGTCCCTGCAACGCTGACAAATCTAAGCGGTCGAGCTCTAGCCCACGGCAGCCCCGCGCGTGTCACCTCACCAGGCCCTCAGTGCCCTCACCACTCTCTCGGAGCAACCAATAGTCGGCCGGCAATGATAATGGCAACCCGTGCTTTTCTCATACTGATTTACAGGAACCTTCTGAGGATTTCGGCAGGCGGCACCGCGAGCTCCCTCTCTTTTCCATACGATCCACTTGCACATTAAAAGGGGGGTTCCTAAGAATCGCGACTCAGGAGCTCTTACTGGCTCTCTAGCCCTCACCCCCTGGCCTTGACCACGGCATCGCGACCTAGCATAACAGTGGTGGCTGAGCTCGCTTGAGGGCCGGGACATGAGGACACAGAGCACGAAGGAGAGTACGGGGAGAAGGGGGAAGCTCGAGAGGGCCTAACCTAGCCACATCCCAGCTGCTGACGCACAAGCCTGGCGCAACGCAAAGGAACGACTCCAGATTACCGAGATAAGTCTCACGCATGGAACAACTAATCGTTACAACACGAGATCCTCACTTGCTGCGGCTCTGTGACGGCAACATTGCCTTCCTTTCTCGCCTCTCGGCGGCTGCTTGTGTGCTAAGGGGATCCTCACTTGCTGCGGCTCTGTGACGGCAACATTGCCTTCCTTTTTCGCCTCTCAGCGGTTTCTTGCGTGCTAAGGGGACGTCCTGAGTATCACACCTCAGGGGCTCTTACTGGACCTCGGGCCGCTCACCTCCTGGCCTTGACCACAGCATCGCGACCTGGCATACCAGCGACGGCTGTAGCCTGCTTGGGGACCGGGACCTGTCAGCATAGAGCACCGAGTCTTTGCGAGGTTAGAAAGGGGGAACCAAGCCGGGATAGGACAAGCACTCGCACGATTCCATGATAAGGATAACATCAACAAAGGACATCTCAGACCCTTCACACGCCCCCGCGGGGTGTTTCTTGAATCCTCGCAGGGAACAAAAGGAAAGGACTCTGACGAGCACTAACTACATGCGCCTCCATGGCTGATGCCATCATCAAGAGTGGGCCACGAGACGTCGGTGCCAACCCCATCCAGATCAACGGTGGCGACGGCCCGATGCTGCCACCTTGCCCCTAGCGCGGCGGAAGCTCGGGGGCACGTAGCTGTCGTCGCTCATCTCCAGAGTCTCGAAGAGTTTAGGAGAGCCGCTGGACTCCCAAGCGCCGCTTCTGCTGGAGGAGCCATTGGGGGAGCGGACGGCAGGCCTAGCCCCTGCCGCGTCAATCCCTTGACCGCCTCCTCTGGGGCAGCACTCTAGGCAGCGGCCTTCCGCGTTGAAGACCTTGAAGACCAACAAGGAGGCGCCATCGTATTCAAAATGAATCACGAGTGCACCCCTCGTTCGACAGACCCGGGCGACTTTGCCCCAGCCTCGGGTCATGAAGATCTTGCCGGTGGAGACGACCTCAACCTCCGCTCCGGTCACCGGAGCGCCACAGTCGGCGTGCTGCAGCCAAAGCTCGAGAGGCCCCCTCGGTGGCATCTCGGTGGCGAAGAACGAAGGGAAGCGGATCCAAGTGCTTGGAGGCATCACTGCATGCATCACGAGCTCGCGAGAGGAGTCCGCAACATGGACTCCAGAAGCAATGGTGCGCGTCGCCATGGTTCGCCGACCTTGGCCGCGGCACAAGAGGCGTCACTCGTCGTCCCTTTCTCCGAAGCCCTCGTCCTGGGCATACAGGGGTAGCGGGAACACACGAGGCGGCCGCTCGCACCAAGGCCTCGTCATCTCCAGCCCTACGACCTCA
This sequence comes from Triticum aestivum, assembly GCF_018294505.1. Lineage (NCBI taxonomy): Eukaryota > Viridiplantae > Streptophyta > Magnoliopsida > Poales > Poaceae > Triticum > Triticum aestivum. The sequence goes on from NC_057801.1 coordinate 327,915,078, forward strand.
CCACAGCGGTGGACTGGCCTCTTCTTCGGCGGGAGCGGATCAGGTCCATCTTGGGGAGCCTTCCCCTTCTCCTTGGCCGAGAATCTATGAATCAGCGATAGGCGTCAAGACTAGGGTTGGAGCAGGGAAGAAGAAGCAGGCGGAGCAAGAAGAGATGGGCGATGGGGGCTCTCGCCCCTCCTCATTTATAGCCCAAGGAACACCAACCGTCGACCTCCACGATCGCAGGTAATGATTACCCTTTTTTACATGTAGCAGGGACTCGTCAAATCGGGCAGTTGCCAAGGCAGCATGGGGAAGCGAAGACGCCCACGTCTAATCGGTAGCCAGGCATCGACCAAGGCCGCAGGCTGTTGGGGCCCGCGGCGCTCCGCACTTGCCCATTGGCTTCGCCGCTAAGCCAAGTCTGAGCGCGCCTTGGTCCCGGGGGCTACAGTCGGCGTTCTGGGAATGGGGGTCCCCAGACTTGCCTACCTGCGGCCTATGGCGTGGCTCCACTAGTGGCCCAGTGCGGCCCATCTTCATCAACCAACACTCAAGACCCTCGCGAGGGGCCGAGCCTCGTGGGGCGGGCAACACAAGGCCTCCTCAGGAGTGGCCTCACCAGGAAGGCTCGCAAGGAGGCGGAGAGATCAAGGCAAGGGGTACCTCGTGGGGTGCCCATGATGCAAGCAATGACGACCAAGCCCAGGCGGGCGCTAGGCGGGCGCCAGCCTGCGCAGTGTCCTCGTTTCCCCTTTTGGTGCTAAGGGGGCAAGCGCAGGCTTGGAGTACCGAGGCATTAGGCAAAGGTTTCCATATCGGTGCAACAAGACCAAGACCAGCAGGACGGCAGGACAGAGGTCAACGTGGATCCCAGGACGGCGTCATCACCAGCGCCTTTGGCAGGCGAAGACCACCTTTATTCAGGATACCTTGTACTAGTTGTCCCCTTTCAAAATGGCCGTTGTTGGATCCCTTCCCACTCAATATATGGGAAGAGGACCAGGGCCTCTATAAATAGGGCTAGCCACCATAGTAGAAAGGACGGATCGATTCCTCCCCGAGCAAACCACCAAGCACAAGAACACCTCTCCTCGCGAGGCTGTTCTTTCCTTGTACTATTCATCATCAGCCCAAGAGGCAATCCACCACACCACACACAGGAGTAGGGTATTACACCACAACGGTGGCCTGAACCTATATAAATCTTGTGTCTCTTGTGGTGTGAGTTCATCTGGTTATCTTAGAGATCGCGGCGAGGATGGGGCATGTTTCGGTAGGAGGAAATCTTCGTGCGCACCCCATTGTTCGAACCTTAAGGGTTTTGCCGGAACCCGATATCTGATAACTTAGATCAACTTGCTCCCCATGGGAGCCATTTAATTCATGAAACACTACGTCACAAGTTTCTACAACACATGTAGTTGATTTGTTGTAGACTCTATAGGCATGAGAGTTTGATCCATAGCCAACAAATATGCCCTCAATTGGTTTGGATTGACATTTTCCTAACCATTCTCTACGTCACAAGTTTTCCCGGTTCCGGACGTCTGTCAGACAGATGAACCAGAGGGGAAAAGTTTCACGTTTGGTTTGCTAGAGATGTGTGGCTGGTGAACGGACCACGTATCTGGATTCGTCTCGTCGTTCTGAGCAACTTTCATGTAGAAAACTTTTTCATCCGAGTTACAGATTATTTCCTATGATTTTTCAAAGTTTTAACAATATTATGAAATTAACAGATTTATTTAAAAGGAAAACAGGGTTATGACATCAGCATGACATCAGCATGTTGTCAGCAGTCAACAGTGCTGTTGACTAGGCCAACAGGCGCGTGGGTCCCGGTTGTCATAGCCACAGTTAACTAACAGGTTTTAATTAACTAAGTAGGTAATTACAATTAACTAAACAAAGTTAATTAAGTTAATTAGTTAATTAATTTTATTAGTTTTATTTATTAACTAAAGTTTTTTATTTTTTTATTTTTTTGGACAGGCGCATGGGGGGCCCCACTGGACAATGGCCCGGGGGAGCCTAACGGGCGGCCGTTATCGGGTGCGGGTGCCGGGCCTTGGGCGCCCGGCTGAACATGTTCATGCGTGTGTGTGCGCCGGGGCGCCGGCGCCGGGCGCGTGGACGGCGGCGCGGCCCGCCGGCCGGCCGTGGAAGGCGGAGGCGACGCAGGGGCGGCGGCGCGCGTGCGCTAGGACGGCGGCAGGAGCGATGTGAAGTGGCGTGTGCAGGGTGGCTGGTGTGTAGGCACGGGCGAGCGGGGATGCGGCGAGGCGCTCGAGGGAGGCGACAAAAAGGGCGCAGGGCGAGCAGCAGAGGCGAGGGCCGCATCGTGCACGGCGCGTCCGCGTGCACGGCGAATGGCACGTGGAGGCAGAGAGCGGGAGGAGGGGGCACAGCTCACCCTGTTTGTAGGGGATTAGGGTCAGCGAGGCGCGACGGCGCCGGCGAGGAGGAGGGGATGCAAGCAACGGGGACGAGGCAGTCTGGTAGGGTCCGGCGACGGCGCGGTTGTGGAAGGCGTGTCGAGGTGGCGGAGCGCCGACTCGGTGTCGGGGAGGCGACGGAGCAACGCCGGGCGTCGGTGAGGTGGCGCCGGGGATGGGCGGCGGCGGCGGGGTTGATACAGATCCGATCGGGGGGAGGGGGAGAGAGATCGATGGGGAGAGTGGGGGAAGGTTAGGGTTTGCGTCGTGGGAGGGGGTTTAATGGTGGCACCGGCTGGGCCGGCCTGTGGTCGGCCTGGTGGGATGGCCTGCTGGGCCACGATGCTGGGGCAGGGGGTGTATTTTTTTCCTTTTCTTTTTACTCATTTTAAATATGAAATGAAACCGACTTCGAAACAACATGACCTTAACCAGCATAAAAATCGATGACATGGCACCATTAGTGTGATTACTATTGCATAATTATTCGGGCGTTACAATTCACCCCCACTATAAGAAATCTTGTCCCGAGATTTAGGAGGTAGAAGGAACCAAAGAGATGTATTCTTCACGAAGACGATCCTCGCATTCCCAAGTGGCTTCATCTTCAGAGTGATCCGACCACTGGAGCTTGAGGAACCTTATCGCCTTCTGACGTGTGCGGCATTCAGCTTGGTCAAGAATGCAGACCGGATGCTCTTTATAGGAAAGGTCCTATTGCAACTCGAGCACTTCATGAACCACTACTTGGATTGGGTCCTTGAAGTAGCGGTGGAGTTGTGACATGTGGAACACATCGTCAACCTGAGAAAGGTTCGACAGAAGCTCCAATTGGTATGCCACTTTTCCACGCCGTTCGACAATAGTGAATGGTCCAATATAGCGAGGAGCTAGCTTGCCGTTGATCCCGAAGCGGTGTGCACCCTTCATTGGTGTGACTCGAAGATAAGCCTTTTCGCCAGGTTGATAGACCATGTCTTTATGATGACGGTCATGCTGACTCTTTTGACGTGACTGAGCAATCTTGAGATTCTCGCGAATGATGTGAACTTGTTCTTCGGCGTGTTGGATAATATCTAGACCAAAGAGTGGATGTTCCCTAGTGTCTAACCAGTTCAGAGGGGTTCGACACTTTCGTCCATATAACACTTCGAAGGGGGGCATCTTCATACTAGCTTGATAGCTATTGTTGTAGGAGAATTCAACATACGAGAGAGATTCCTCCCATTTCTTGCTATAGGAAATAACACAAGCTCGAAGCATGTCTTCAAGAACTTGGTTGACGCGTTCAACTTTTCCCTAAGACTGAGGGTGAAAAGCGGTGCTGAATGACAGATGAGTTCCCATAGCTTCTTGGAAACTTGCCCAGAATCTTGAAGTGAATAAGCTGCCACTGTCTGAGCTGATTACCAGCAACCATGGAGTGAGACAATTCTGGACATGTAGAGAGTTGCCAGCTGACTAGCAGTGATAATTTCTTTGATGGCTAGAAATGTGCAACTTTAGAAAGCCGGTCAATGACGACAAGAATAGCATCATTACCTTTCTGCAATTTGGGAAATCCAGTGACGAAGTCCATTTCAACATGGTTCCATTTCCATTCAGGAATAGAGATAGGTTGTAGAGTTCCAGCAGGCCTTTGATGTTCTGCTTTGATACGACGACAAACGTCAAATTCATCAACATAGCGAGCAATGTCTTGCTTCATGTTTGACCACCACAATCTTTGACGAATGTCTTCGTACATCTTGGTGCTACCGGGATGAATAGACAATTGGAGTGTCATGAACTTCTTACATAACCTCCTTAGTCATATCTAGGTTTTTCTCCTTACACGGCACCACTAGGAGGCCTTTGAAGTACAAAGTGCCATCATCAGCAATAGTGAAGAATGAGGGCTTTCCTTCTGCGAGGTAGCGCTTAATCTTGTGGGCTTGAGAGTCATATTTCTGCAGCTCCATGATGCTGTCCACAAGATCTGGTTTAGCAACTAGGGTATTGAGAGAACCCTGGGGAACAACATGGAGGTTCATTTTGCAGTACTTTGGAGGAGGGGGAGCGAGTACACAGGACGAAGAATATGGGGGTTCGGCTTTCTGAATTCTTCAACAAGCGAGGGCTGAACTTTGCAAACCTTGAGATGGTTGCAATATGACTTGAGGCTCAAAGCATCATCCATTACATTAGCCTTTCCATGGGTATAGGAAATGCCGAAATCAAAGTCTGCTACGGTCTCCATCCATCTCTACTGACGGGAGGTTGAAATCTGGCTGAGTAAACAAGTACTTATGACTTTGGTGGTTGGTGAATATCTCGCAACGATTACCAAGAAGGTAATGTCGCCACTGTTTTAGTGCATGTATGACTGCAGCAAGCTCGAGGTCATGAACTTGGTAGTTCTCTTCGTGAGGGCACAATTGTCGAGAGGCATAAGCAATTACTCTATGCTCTTGCATTAACACACCGCCTAATCCTTGACGTGAAGTGTCGCAGTAAATGACGAAGTCCTTCTTAGTATCAGGTGGAGCAAGCACTGGGGTAGAAGTCAGCTTGTCTTTGAGTGCCTAGGAACTTTCCTGACACTTTTCTGTCCAATCAAACTTGACGCCCTTGTGAAGCAGACCAGTCAGGGGCTTGGCAATGTTGGAGAAGTTCTCGACAAATCGACGACAATAGCTGGCGAGTCCAACAAAACTACTGACTTGCTTGACATTCTTCGGAGGAGTCCAATCCAGATTAGTCTGAACTCGCTCCGGGTTGACGGCAATACCATCCTTGGAGATGACATGCCCAAGGTAGGTCACTTCAGGTAGCCAGAATTCACAATTAGAATACTTTGCATTGAGTTGATGTTCTCGAAGCTTTTCCAGAACAAGTCGAAGGTGTTCAGCATGTTCTTTTTGTTCTTGGAGTATACAAGGATATCATCCAGATAAACCACGAAAAACTTGTCGAGGTATTCCATGAATATATAGTTCATCAGATGAGAGAATTTTGCTGGAGCATTGGTCAAGCCGAAGGACATGACGGTGTACTCGTATGAACCATAGCGAGTTATGAAGGCAGTCTTGGGAATATCCTCTTCACGAACCCGGATCTGGTGGTAACCCAACCTCAAATCAAGTTTAGAGAATATTGAGGAACCAACAAGTTGATCATACAGATCGTTGATTCTGGGAAGCGGATACTTGTTCTGAATTGTTTCCTGGTTGATAGGTCGGTAATCTTGGACCAAACGATTAGTTCCATCCTTCTTCTTGACAAAGAGAGAAGGTGCTCCCCAAGTAGAGGAACTTGGATGGGTAAAACCCGGACGAAGTGAAGTGTCAATTTCCTCCTTAAGCTCAAGGAGTTCATGAGGCGGCATCTTGTAGGGTCGCTTCGCAATAGGAGTAGTGCCCGGTTTCAAGTCTATGACAAATTCAACATCTCTAGCGGGGGGTATTCCTCGAAGTTCTTCTGGAAAGACATCTTCAAAATCACGAATGACTGGAATGTTCTCTATTCCCTCAAGAGGTGAAGCATTCAATGCATTTAGAACATATATCTGATTCTTGGCATCCTAAGTTGTTCGGGCTGAGTATTGGACAGTCTGGCCAGAAGGGTGAGTGAGCTGGACTGTCTCAGCAGCATAGTCGATCAGGGTTTGGTGAGGACCCAACCAATTCATGCCTAGAATGACATCTATGGTGGAAACCTTGAGGGCCATAAGTGAAGCAGTGAATACTAACCCTCCAATTTCAATGCGGTTGTTGTGGGCTATCATCGAGGTATCCCACCTGGAGCCTGGAGAGCTAACCACTAGTGGAGGGTACATATTCTCGAACGACAATTCTTGCTTGCATGAAAATGCTTCAGAAATGAAACAATGTGATGCTCCCGAATCAAATAGAACAGAAGCTGGGACTGAATTCACTAGGAGGGTACCCATCACAATTTTGGGGTCCCGTTGAGCTTCTTCAACCTTTACATGATTAACATGACCATGACTGAGTGCAAGCGGCCTAGCATTTGGGTTTCTGGGTTGACGAGCTCGTGTCTTTTGATTCTGTGCCGGGCGGCAGCTCGCAGCACGGTGCCATGGCTGACCACACTTGTGGCATAGACCATCATTATGTGGAGGAGCTACAACATTGGACTGTCCACCCTGAATTGTTGGTTGTCTCGGCGGCGGAGGCAGACGAGGTGCAACATAAGACGGCCTTGGTGTTGGAGTAGGTCGGTGATTAACATTGTGTGGGATCCAGACTCGGCGTTTCTGAGCAGGCTGACTCGAGGATGAGCCAACATCTTGAGTATGCTTGAGCGACTCTTGGTACTCAGTAGGACCAGTTTCAGTTCGGAAAGCTTGGCTGACAAGCGTCGCAAAGTCTGCACAATCATGAGCAACAAGTGCGAGCTTTATATCGGGATGCAGTCCTTCACAAAATTTCTCCTGCTAGCGAGCATCAGTGCAGACATCATCCGCAGCATAGCGAGATAATTCAAGGAATTTCCTCTGATATTCATCCATAGTCCTTGATCCTTGTGATAGTTTGTGGAACTCCTACTTCTTCTGGTCCATCAGACATTGAGGAATGTGTCGTGCGCAGAAGGCTAACTAAAATTCCTGCCAAGTGATTACAGTCTCTGCAGGCAGCATACTTCTGGATTTCCCACCATTGAGTAGCTGGACCCTTCAAGTGGAATGTCGCAAAGGTCACGTAACTGGCAGGGGCAACATTAGCTGACTCCATATCAAACAGGATGTCACGAAGCCAATCATCAGCATCCATAGGATTGGTGGAGTTGCGGAAAATGGATGGGTTGAGACGCACAAATTGTTGCAGTGTTATTGGGGCAGGCTGTTGATGAGCATTCTGGTTTGAAAACTGAGACATTACTCCAGTCATAAACTGATGATTCAGCTCAAGCTATTGCATCATTGCGGCAATATAGGGTGGAGGTGGAGGATCATCAGCCATCCTGCTAAAAACATCAGGAAGCAGTTTAACAGGGGGTGGAGCTGGTGTAAGGAGTCATTCATGATGTAACTTGAACAATGAGCAAAGGCGCAGTATGTATAAAACAGTAGTCATTAAAGACATACAGATACATATATAGAGCCAAATACATGTTGTTAGTAGGAGTTCGGACAAGAGGATCATCCTAGACATACTAGGGGCACACATGCACGCGATGGAGAAAACCACTAGAGCGAGGAATCTGCAGGGGACGATGCAGGATGCCCTCGATATAAGGATTTCTGCGGCCCGTGGACAAAGGTGAAGCAGATCCTGGATCCGAATTCAAGAAAGGCATGATACAAATCTCCGGGTGGATGTGATCATGAGATCCTAAGGTTAGAGTTAGCAAAATCATTTAACCCGAATAGAAGAGATATTAGAGTCCCAGAGTATAGACGAGGAATAAAAGATCCTAATACCACCCAATGGCGACGTGGGCCCGTAAGCCACACAGCCATGTTAGTAAAACAGTTTTTCAAAGTCTAGACTCAACTTCGGCCAAGGAGTTGGAAAGGGGGTTGTCGGTGTCAAAACCGGCGGATCTCGGGTAGGGGTCCCGAACTATGCGTCTAAGGCTAATGGTAACAGGAGGCGGGGGACACAATGTTTACCCTGGTTCGGGCCCTTTGTATGAAGGTAATACCCTACTTCCTGCTTGATTGATCTTGATGATACGAGTATTACAAGAGTTGATCTACCACGAGATCATAGAGGCTAAACCCTAGGAGCTAGCCTATGATTCTGATTGTTCTTGTCCTACGGACTAAACCCTTCGGTTTATATAGACACCGGAGGGGGCTAGGGTTACACAGAGTCGGTTACAAAGAAGGAAATCTACATATCTGAATTGCCAAGCTTGCCTTCCATGCAAAGGAGAGTCCCACCCGGACACAGGATGAAGTCTTCAATCTTCTATCTTCATAGTCCAACAGTCCGGCACAAGCACATAGTCCGGTTGTCCGAGGACCCCTAATCCAGGACTTCCTTAGTAGCCCCTGAACCAGGCTTCAATGACGATGAGTCCGGCGCGCAGATTGTCTTCGACATTGCAAGGCGGGTTCCTTCTCCAAATACTCCATAGAAGATCTTGAACACAAGGATCGTGTCCGGCTCTGCAAAACAAATTCCACATACCACCATAGAGAGCACAATATTCCACAAATCTAATCTGCTGACAACTTTACATAGCGTGACATCACACCGCGGCCCGGTCATTATTTGAACCGTTTTTTCCAACCTACTACTACGCATCTTGTGAGCTGGTTTTATTAGCACGTCTTGTCGAAGCAGAGATCGTGTCCCCTTATCACGGGATACTCATCAATATGGGTGTGGGTAACCCAACCACACCATCAACACGGCGCTTGGGGAATAAGCGAGTTTATGGGGCAAGTGGGGAGACACACAGTTTCTACCGCCTTTATAAGGAGATAAGGATTCCCCTTTTTCACCCATGCCTTCTTCTTCCTCTGCTCATCCATTCTCGCTCGAGCTCTAGCACCCCAGCTTTCACCTTCTCCGCAAAGCCATTCCAAGCATGTCCGGAGCGGGAGGCAAGTGGATGGTCTCTGTCGGTTCAATATCCTGCATATCTCGTAGTAGGGGTCCTAATCTAGGCGTCTTGGAGTGATGGTAACATGGACATGGGTTTTACCCAGCTTCAGGCTCTCTTGATGAGATAATACCCTACATGTTGCTTTTTATTGTATTCATATGGGTGTAGTATAGAGTACATGTATCTAGCGCGAGATTGTAGTAATGAATATGAGATTGTCTATTGACTAGCCAGGCCTCGGTTTATATAAGACACCGGAGGCCTAGTGTTTAGGAGAGTACTTGTCTTGGGCGCCAAGTCTTGTGGAGTTTTCCTTGTATGCGGCAGGGGTTGTCCGAACTGGCCCATGAGTATACGGTCATGGGGGTCCTCGGCCCAATCTAACTGATCGGGAGACGACGTGGTGAGTACCCCCTGATGTCTACTACACAACCTTCTTCTTGTAGACGTTGTTGGGCCTGCAAGTGCACAGGTTTGTAGGACAGTAGCAAATTTCCCTCAAGTGGATGACCTAAGGTTTATCAATCCGTAGGAGGCGTAGGATGAAGATGGTCTCTCTCAAACAACCCTGCAACCAAATAACAAAGAGTCTCTTGTGTCCCCAACACACCCAATACAATGGTAAATTGTATAGGTGCACTAGTTTGGTGAAGAGATGGTGATACAAGTGCAAAATAGATAGTAGATATAGGTTTTTGTAATCTGAAAATATAAAAACAGCAAGGTAACAAGTGGTAAAAGTGAGCGTCAATGGTATTGCCATGATAGGAAACAAGGCCTAGGGTTCATACTTTCACTAATGCAAGTTCTCACGACAATAATAACATAGATAGATCATATAACAAGCCATCAACATGCAACAAAGAGTCACTCCGAAGCCACTAATAGTGGAGAACAAACGTAGAGATTATGGTAGGGTACGAAACCACCTCAAAGTTATTCTTTCGGATCAATCTATAAAAGAGTTCATACTAGAATAACACCTTAAGATACAAATCAACCAAAACCCTAATGTCACATAGATACTCCATTGTCACCTCAAGTATCCGTGGGCATGATTATACGATATGCATCACACGATCTCATATTCATCCAACCAACATAAAAGTACTTCAAAGAGTGCCCCAAAGTTTCTATTGGAGAGTCAAGAACGTGTGCCAACCCCTATGCATAGGTTCCCAATGTCACGAAACCCGCAAGTTGATCACCAAAACATACATCAAGTGGCACATTATATCCCATTGTCACCATAGATAATCACGGCAAGACATACATCAAGTGTTCTCATAAAAGACTCAATCTGATAAGATAACTTCAAAGGGGAAACTCAATTCATCACAAGAGAGTAGAGGGGGAGAAACATCATAAGATCAAACTACAATAGCAAAGCTTGGGATACATCAAGATCGTGCCATAGAGGGAACACGAGAGAGAACACGAGAGAGAGAGAGAGAGATCAAACACATAGCTACTGGTACATACCCTCAGCGCCGAGGGTGAACTACTCCCTCCTCGTCATGGATAGCGTCGGGATGATGAAGATGGCCACCGGTGATGGGATCCCCCTCCGGCAGGGTGCCGGAACGGGCTCCCGAAAGGTTTTTGGTGGCTACAGAGGCTTGCGGCGGCGGAACTCCCGATATATCTTCTATTCTGGAAGTTTTGGGGTACGTAGGTATATATGGGTGCAGGGGGTACGTCGGTGGACCTCCGGGTTGCTCACGAGGTAGGGGGCGCGCCTAGGGGGGGAGCACCCTCCACCCTCGTGGGCAGCCCGGGACTCCCCTGGCGTGCACTCCAAGCCCATCTGGTTGGTTTCCTTCCAAAATTAACTTCTCCAGTTGATTTCGTTCCGTTTTGACTCCGTCTGATATTCCTTTTCCTTGAAACACTGAAATAGGCATAAAACAGCAAATCTGGGTTCGGCCTCCGATAAATAGGTTAGTCCCAAAAATAATATAAAAGTGGATAATAAAGCCCAATATTGCCTAAAACAGTAGATAAAGTAGCATGGAGCAATCAAAAATTATAGATACGTTGGAGACGTATCAAGCATCCCCAAGCTTAATTCCTGCTCGTCCTCGAGTAGGTAAATGATAAAAAAGAATTTTTGATGCGGAGTGATACTTTGGCATAATTTCAATGTAAATCTTCTTAATTGTGATATGAATATTCAGATCCGAAAGATTCAAGACAAAAGTTCATATTGACACAGAAATAATAATACTTCAAGCATAGTAATCAAAGTAATCATGTCTTCTCAAAATAACATGGCAAAAGAAAGTTCGTCCCTACAAAATCATATAGTTAGGCTTTGCTTCATTTTCGTCACACAAAGATGTTCCCAACTTCTATACCCCCGATGACAAGCCAAGCAATTGTTTCATACTTAAATAATCTCAAACTTTTTCAACCTTCACGCAATACATGAGCGTGAGCCATGGATATAGCACTGTGGGTGGAATAGAATATGATGATGGGGATTGTGTGGAGAAGACAAAAAAGGAGAAAGTCTCACATCAACTAGGCATATCAATGGGCTATGGAGATGCCCATCAATAGATATCGATGTGAGTGAGTAGGGATTGCCATGCAACGGATGCACTAGAGCTATGAATGCTCAACAAAAGAAAACTAGTGGGTGTGCATCCAACTTGCTTGCTCACGAAGACCTAGGGAATTTGAGAAAGCCCATAGTAGGAATATACAAGCCAAGTTCTATAATGGAAAATTCCCACTATTATGAAAAAGACAATTTATGAGACTCACTACATGAAGAACTTGCTTGCTCACGAAGACCTAGGGAATTTGAGAAAGCCCATAGTAGGAATATACAAGCCAAGTTCTATAATGAAAAATTCCCACTATTATGAAAAAGACAACTTATGAGACTCACTACATGAGGAACAAGGTGCTACTTTGAAGCACAATATATGAGACTCACTACATGAAGAACGAGGTGCTACTTTGAAGCACAAGTGTGGAAAAAGAGATAGTAGCATTGCCCTTTTATTTTAATTTTTTGATTTTTTTAGTTTTTAATTTTTTTGGGCCTTCCTTTTTTTGGGCGATGCTCTAATAATGATGATCATCACACTTTCATTACAACATATGAATTGCAACTCGAAACTAGAACAAGATATGACTCTATATGAATGCCTCCGGCGGTGTACTGGGATGGTGCAATGAATCAAGAGTGACATGTATGGAAAATAATGCATGGTGTCTTTGCCACAAATACGATGTCAACTACAAGATCATGCAATGGCAATATGACAAAAGTAATGTATGTCATGATGATGATGGTGGAAGTTGCATGGCAATATATCTCGGAATGGCTATGGAAATGCCATGATAGGTAGGTATGGTGGCTGTTTTGAGGAAGATATAAGGAGGTTTATGTGTGACAGAGCGTATCGTATCAAGGAGTTTGGATGCACCGGCGAAGTTTGCGCCAACTCTCAAGGTGAGAAAGGGCAATGCACGGTACCGAAGAGGCTAGCAAAGGCGGAAAGGTGAGAGTGCGTATAATCCATGGACTCAACATTAGTCAAAAGAACTCATATACTTATTGCAAAAATTTAGAAGCCATCAAAAATCAAGTACTATGTGCATGCTCCTAGGGGGGTAGATTGGTAGGAAAAGACCATCGCTCGTCCCCGACCGCCACTCATAAGGATGCACAAGCCAGGTACACTTCATGTTTCAAAATTGTTACACAACTTTAACCATACGTGCATGCTACGGGACTTGCAAAATTCAACACAAGGATTTCTCAAATTCACAATTACTCAACTAGCACGACTTTGATATTATCACCTCCATATCTCAAAACAATTATCAAGCATCAAACTTATCTTAGTATTCAACGCACTCAAAAGAAAGTTTCACATATCTTGAATACCAAGTATATTAACATTAAGCAAACTACCATGCTATTAAAGACTCTCAAAATAATCTAAGTGAAGCATTAGAGATCAATAGTTTCTTTAAAACAAATCCACCACCGTGCTCTAAAAGATCTAAGTGAAGTTCTAGAGCAAAAATTATCACGCTCAAAAGATATAAGTGAAGCACATAGAGTATTCTAGCAAATTCCGATTCATGTATAGCTCTCTCTCATTTAATAATTTCAGATCTTGGTACCTTATTCAAACAGCAAGCAAAGCTAAAGAAAATAAAATGACGCTCCAAGCAAAACACATATCATGTGGTGAATAAAAATATAACTCCAAGTAAAGTTACCGATGAACGAAGACGAAAGAGGGGATGCCTTCCGGGGCATCCCCAAGCTTAGGCTTTTGGCTATTCTTGAATATTTTCTTGGGGTGCCTTGGGCATCCCCAATCTTAGTCTCTTTGCCACTCCTTATTCCATAGTCCATCGAATCTTTACCCAAAACCTGAAAACTTCACAACACAAAACTCAACAGAAAACTCGTAAGCTCCGTTAGTATAAAAAAGTAAAACAACCACTTAGGTACTGTAATGAACTCATTCTAAATTCATACTGGTGTAATATCTACTGTACTTCACCTTATCTATGGTTCATACCCTCCGATACTACTCATAGATTCATCAAAATAAGCAAACAACACATAGAAAACAGAATCTGTCAACAACAGAACAGTCTGTAGTAATCTCTACCAAACGTATACTTCTGGACCTCCAAACATCCTACCAAATTACGAAGTCCTAAGAAATTCGTGTACCAATCCATAGAAAAAAGAATCAGATCAGAAGCACGTTTCTGTGAATTAACAAAACTAAACTACTGGGTGCACAAGTTTCTGATTTTCAGCAGGATCAACACAACTATCACCGTAAGCCATCCTAGAGGTCTTACTTGGCACTTTATTGAAACAAAAGCTATAAAAAATGATTACTACAGTAGCATAATCATGTGGACACACAAAAACAGTAAGGATAAATATTGGGTTGTCTCCCAACAAGCGCTTTTCTTTAATGCCTTTCTAGCTAGGCATGATGATGACAATGATGCTCACATAAAAGATAAGAATTGAAACATAACGGGAGCATCATGAAGCATATGACTAGCACTTTTAAGTCTAACCCACTTCCTATGCATAGGGATTTTGTGAGAAAACAACTTATGGGAACGATAATCAACTAGCATAGGAAGGTAAAACAAGCATAGCTTCAAAACTTGAAGCACATAGAGAGGAAACTTGATATTATTGCAATTCCTACAAGCATATATTCCTCCCTCATAATAATTTTCAGTAGCATCATGAATGAATTCAACAATATAACCAGCACCTAAAGCATTCTTTTCATGGTCTACAAGCATAGAAAATTTACTACTCTCCACATAAGCAAACTTCTTCTTTATAGCATAAGTATCATCACAATAATCATCATAGATAAGAGGCATGCTTTCATCATAGTAAATTTGCTCATCAAAGCTTGGGGGACAAATATCATCTTCATCAAACATAGCTTCCCCAAGCTTGTGGCTTTGCATATCATTAGCATCATGGGTATTCAAGGAATTCATACTAACAACATTGCAATCATTCTCATCATTCAAATATTTAGTGCCCAACAATTTAGAGATTTCTTCTTCTAGCACTTGAGCACAATTTTCCTTTCCATCATACTCACGAACGATATTAAAAAGGTGAAGCGTATGAGGAAAACTTAACTCCATTTTTTTGTAATTTTCTTTTATAAACAAGACTAGTGCTAAAACAAGAAACAAAAAGATTCTATTGCAAGACCTAAAGATATACCTTCACTTACCTAGCCTCCCCGGCAACGGCGCCAGAAAAGAGCTTGATGTCTACTACACAACCTTCTTCTTGTAGACGTTGTTGGGCCTGCAAGTGCACATGTTTGTAGGACAGTAGCAAATTTCCCTCAAGTGGATGACCTAAGGTTTATCAATCCATAGGAGGCTTAGGATGAAGATGGTCTCTCTCAAACAACCCTGCAACCAAATAACGAAGAGTCTCTTGTGTCCCCAACACACCCAATACAATGGCAAATTGTATAGGTGCACTAGTTCGGCGAAGAGATGGTGATACAAGTGCAAAATAGATAGTAGATATAGGTTTTTGTAATCTGAAAATATAAAAACAGCAAGGTAACAAGTGGTAAAAGTGAGCATAAACGGTATTGCAATAATAGGAAACAAGGCCTAGGGTTCATACTTTCACTAATGCAAGTTCTCTCAATAATAATAACATAGATAGATCATATAACAAGCCCTCAACATGCAGCAAAGAGTCACTCCGAAGCCACTAATAGCGGAGAACAAATGTAGAGATTATGGTAGGGTACGAAACCACCTCAAAGTTATTCTTTTGGATCAATCTATAAAAGAGTTCGTACTAGAATAACAACTTAAGATACAAATCAACCAAAACCCTAATGTCACCTAGATACTCTATTGTCACCTCAAGTATCCGTGGGCATGATTATACGATATGCATCACACAATCTCATATTCATCCAACTAACATAGAAGTACTTCAAAGAGTGCCCCAAAGTTTCTATCGGAGAGTCAAGAACGTGTGCCAACCCCTATGCATAGGTTCCCAATGTCACGAAACCCGCAAGTTGACCACCAAAACATACATCAAGTGGCACATGATATCCCATTGTCACCACAGATAATCACGGCAAGATATACATCAAGTGTTCTCATAAAAGACTCAATCCGATAAGATAACTTCAAAGGGGAAACTCAATTCATCACAAGAGAGTAGAGGGGGAGAAACATCATAAGATCCAATTACAATAGCAAAGCTCGGGATACATCAAGATCGTGCCATAGAGGGAACACGAGAGAGAACACGAGAGAGAGAGAGAGAGAGAGAGATCAAACACATAGCTACTGGTACATACCCTCAGCCCCGAGGGTGAACTACTCCCTCCTCGTCATGGCTAGCGTCGGGATGATGAAGATGGCCATCGGTGATGGGATCCCCCTCCGGCAGGGTACCGGAACGGGCTCCCGAAAGGTTTTTGGTGGCTACAGAGGCTTGCGGTGGCGGAACTCCCGATCTATCTTCTATTCTGGAAGTTTTAGGGTACGTAGGTATATATGGGTGCAGGGGGTACGTCGGTGGACCTCCGGGTTGCTCACGAGGTAGGGGGGCACGCCCAGGGGGCGCGCCCGCCACCCTCGTGGGCAGACCGGGACTCTCCTGACGTGCACTCCAAGCCCATCTGGTTGGTTTCCTTCCAAAATTAACTTCTCCAGTTGATTTCGTTTCGTTTTGACTCCGTCTGATATTCCTTTTCCTCGAAACACTGAAATAGGCATAAAACAGCAAATCTGGGCTGGGCCTCCGGTTAATAGGTTAGTCCTAAAAATAATATAAAAGTGGATAATAAAGCCGAATATTGCCTAAAACAGTAGATAAAGTAGCATGGAGCAATCAAAAATTATAGATACGTTGGAGACGTATCAACCCCCTAGTCCAGGACACCGTGAGTAGCCCCCTGAATTGTTCTTCATCCTCGGTCGTCGGTCTTGAAAACTGGTTCAAAAAATCTTCCCGTTTCGATCTTGAGGATCGCCAAAGTGAATCCGAAGAGTTTACACGTCGGGTATCCGAGGAGCCCCTTTAATTTTCCGGCCTTTATCAATGCCTTGTTCTTATTATGCCACACCTCGGGTTTGATGTCGCTCACGGGCGGCAGTGTCCTCTTGCGTCCGAGCTCCAATGTTGGACTGCATTCGAGGTATCTTTTGCAGCCGAGCACCAATGTTGGACTGCTTCCAAGCTCCAATGCCGGAATGTATCCAAGCTCCACCACCGGACTATGTCCAAGCCCCAACGTCGTATTGTATCAGCGGTGTTATAGATCATCTTGGTTCAAAAAGGTTAAAGGAGTTTAGCCGAGCTTAATGCCGGAAATGCCCTCTATGGAGCCAGCCACTTGCATCCGAGCTATATCCGAAATGCTTTCGAGGTGGGTCAGCACCTCGGTCATGGGCTGATTGTTTGCGACTTTTATTTCTAATGCGTGCAAATTTATTTGTTGTTAATATGTATAACCAGTAGCCCTCAAGGTGTGTGTCGGTCTAAAACCCGAGATGCACCTGAAGGATGACATAATACCGCTGATCCCAGTAGCCCCTGAGACTCAAGTTGATTCGCAAAATCGGCCTGAGGATCAATTCCCAGCTCGGCAGCATACTTAGGAATAGAAACGCAGTGTGCAAAGTCCTCGAGACTCAGGTTGGGTGCGGCCGGCCAACCTGAGGATAATAATCTCCTCCAAAACTATATTGCATTTTAAATTTTCTGCATTAGATTGTCAATGCAGTAGCCCCCGAGACACTGGTCGGGTGGCAACACCATATCAGGGGATCGATGTGCCCTTTTAATATTTGTAAATAATAAGCCCGAAGCCCAATATCCCCCGAGCCTTAGTGCGGGCACAAGAGGACAAATTAAGGATCGATATCCATAGTAAAATCACAAATTATATGTAATGACTCTATGTATCCAAGTACTTTATGTCATTAATGCTCGGATCCGCATTGTACAAAACTTTGTTGACCGACCATCGGTTTCAACCTCCTCGGCCAGCAGCCGAGGGGTGTTTGTCCTACTTTATAAAGCCTTTAGGAGGGCAAAGATTTACGGCAAACAAGGCAATCCGGCCATACAGTTTTATAAACAAATGTACACAGAGAGACATGTTATATTATTGTTTAACATAAGAAACATCGTCCAAAGAAATAGTCCGGCTATCGGTTCCTTACTTTGGGTTGTCATGCTAAGCATGATCATGAAACCTCAGCTCCGAACAATGTGGGGAGAAAATACTGAGGATTTAGTTTGGGGAACGCTTCCAAACTCTATGGTCTAAATGAACCCAAATTTTCACTTCCGTTGCGACCATTTATAATCTGAAAGTGGCCCATCGTCGGCTTCTACCCCCTTGTAGATGCTATGCAGGGTGTTTCCGTAATAACAAAACAACCCTTAGCCGACGTCTCGGTGTCCGAAGGCGGTTGTGTTGGCGGAAACGAGTCAATCAGATATGCGAGCTTTATAACTTCCACTTAGTCATAGGATCTTAAAGTTGGGAGGCCAGCAAACACCCCCCTGGTTAGTGTTCAGCGATAGCCGAGGTCAAGCAGTAAACACTTCGGCTAATGTCATGAACGGGCCGTCATTTAATACAGTCTTCGGACAGCTGACCAGTTTACACTTATTGTGACACTCAATTTTCGGCTTTCTCCACTGAGGAGCTTAACCATGCGAGCTGAAAGGACAATCGCAGTGGTTCTCTCTTTGCACACCTAGCCGAACAAAGCGGAACATAGGAGGCAAGCACAGGAGCCGGGCAACCCAACTATTGACCGAAGACACAATTCGAAGTTGATGCATATATAGCAATATCCGAGAATTTTTGCCGAATCTCTAAAGGTGTCCGGCGTTGCACTGCGAGACTTATGCGGAAAACACACAAATAGTTGAAAAGTGCCATAGGATTGGAAAACCAAAAAATGTCAGTAAAAACTCGATGTCCGAACTAGATCAGTTGTTCGGTGCCAATCAGAAAATTGGTCTTAGAAAAAAATTGTGCTTCTGTCGTGCTTTAACATGACACATCCTATCTCAAGACTCCAAGCGGGTCATCTTACGGCTTCAACCTCCTACCCCGAAGGCGGAGTACTTCTCCTTAGGCTAGTTTAGCAAACTTTAGCGGCTTTGATAGAGAAATTAGGCTCCCCGGCTATTGACCACACACTCGCGTCGAAAAAAGGAGTGATAGAAAAAAGACTTTGCACCGACTATGAAGAAGAACACTTATTATAAAACAGCTCACATAAATTTAAGATCCCCCGAGTGACTTGTGTAAAAAAAATATGTATAATGATTGTATGTACTGAAGTACTTATATAATATATGTGTTCACCCGAACTTTAAACGCGTCTTAACCGACAGTGGGCTTCTCCCTCTTCGGCCAAGGGACGAAAAATGTTATGTACTCCACCTGTTGAGAATATCGACAGTGTTTCCGATAACCAGGCAATCAGGCCATAAGGCTGTAACAGACAAAGCGCACTCAGGGAACTTATGCTATATTACTAACAAAGTGTAAGAAGCATCTTCGAAGAAAATAGTACCTCCACCGATACCTTTCTTAGGTTGCTCATTGTTACTTATGAGACTTGTGCAATAGATTTTTTGTACTCATGAGTTCCGTTGTGTGCCGACCATCGTTGAAAACAATAAGAGCGCTAGCTTTCAGCTTCACCCAGTCCGAGGTCCGGGCTCGAATGACCCGATCGTGACAATCGCAGAGGTGCTCCCTTTACTCCCTAGCCGACCAATCGGGAACGTAGGGGTAGACACAGGAGCAAGGCAAACCAGCTTGCAAATCGCTTAAGTCAACATGGTGCATATTGTGGCGTAATACACGAACAAGGAATGAAGTCGTACAAGTATAATCATTTGCGAAAGGAAAGGCTTCATAAAGGAAGCCCCCAAGTAAACAGGGTATTTGAACTAGTGTGTCACAAACAAAGTTTGGACAAGGATGTTTTTCAGAAACAACTTTTTGCTAAAAAAAGTATAATGCTTCATCGGACCGAACAAAATTTAAAATTTTAAAACTTTGAGCATGAAAGCGATTTAGCTGGTTAATGTGTTCGGCGTTGATGACGCGGTCCAAACTTGGTGCGGGAGGAGGTCTCAGCCCCCAAGCACGATGTGGCCGAGCGAAGAGCTCGGCACTCCGAAGAGGTGAAGCCCCCAGTCTAGCCGAGGTAATGGAGCAGGTCGCCGGGTGACACTGGAATCTCCGGCCGAGTAGGTTGATGAAGCGACAATGCGGGCTTGCCAACACAGGGCCGCCCTCTAAGGCAACGACACAATTTGGTCGATGGAGACAAGAGGACGACTCCGTACGCCGAGGTGAATGTAAGTTGACTGGCTGCCAGATTGACGCATACCGAAACGCATGTACAAGCACCGGCAAAATATCTCTGCAAAGAATTATGCAGTACAAACCAACCAAAAATATTCCGCACTATATACAGTTAGCTAGGAAAAATAAAAACTGGCATTATTGCAACGACAACAGTTGATCTAGTATGCATGCAGTAATACTGGTTGGGCAAATAGTCATCCACGTATGTGTAAATTGGCTACAAAACTAGCAATCAAGTGTACTCCTTTTACCAAGGAAAGGACACTATTAACTGATGATCAGAGACCGGGTGCCAAATAAAAAATAAAGCAAAAGGAACAAATATAAGAAGGAGAGAATCTCCCTGGATTGTCGCTGAACAGAATGCTTGTCGGCCTCACGTGCATCACAGCGCGTGATGGGTGAAGCTGGAGCCCCCATGTTAGCCGATGTGCCGAAGCTGGTCGACATGATGGATGTTGGCTTGGGAAGCAACGGTGGAGTGATGCCAACGCAGGGTGGCCCGTCACGGTGACGACGCATACTGGTCGTCACTAGGGGGGCGGGCAAAGTAACTTCCCTGGCCATATATAGACAGTGCAAGCTAGAAATAATAATAACGGTTGAAAAAAGATACATAATTAATTTATGCGAAGTGAATAATCCGGTAAATATGGCCTGGGCATTCGAGGTTGGTTTGATGGCATGACCGCAAGATACAGTGACTCCTCGACGTAGTTCGGTGTTCGCCGGACTACGGGTGACGCCGGCCGGCCTGGAGTTGTCCGTGTTTGAATCGTCCGGACCAGCAGGTCAGCGGACAAAATTGTGGACCAGCCGCAGAAAAATCTATACAAGAAAAAATCATGCAAACCGGTAGAAAAATATCTTGTGCGTATTTAAAATGTACAATACAAGAAATTAGAAAAATAGAACCTGGTGTTCTTTGCTCGGATGACGAGGCGTTAAAACCCGAGGTAAAAAGCCAGGACAAGTGGAGCCTTGTACAAAGACCAATCAATCCTCCAAAAGACGTGATAACCAATTAGTATTTTTGGATGGAGTCTTATACATGGACTCCCAATGGATTTGTACTACTAGTAGGAGACCGAGGCATTTTGGTTCTGCACATGCCCCAGCATCGCTCCATCTCTTGCGAGGCTGATTTGACCTTAATAATAAAAAAGGAAAAGGAGAGGAGAGGATCATCCCTGTGCATGCACTGCCGGTGGAGGGCAGCTTCGGGCCCCTCGTGGCCGCTTGGGACCAGGGATCGCACCAGGACCATGCTCAGCTGATGAGGACACTTTTGTCCTTGGTTGTGCTGATCTCTTAACGCTTAGCGGGTGTTCGGCGCATAAATCCGTTGATCCGATCTAAGAACAAAGTCAATCCTGAATGGGCCTCTGAATTGCGATCCAACAAAAATAGCTCTCAAAGAAATCAATTCGTGTGGAACAAATCTAATTGAAAAAATAGCACCTGATCATCCCATCGATCCACGATGACCACCTAGTAGGCTCTCAATGAAAGCACCAATGCTGGTTCAATATCCGGCGTATCTCGTATCTCGTAGTAGGGGTCCTAAGCTAGGCGTAATGCGATGGTAACATGGACACAGGGTTTTACCCAGCTTCGGGCTCTCTTGATGAGATAATACCCTACATGCTGCTTTTGATTGTATTCATATGGATGTAGTACAGAGTACATGTATCTACCACAAGATTGTAGTAATGAATATGAGATTGTCTATTGACTAGCCTGGCCTCGGGTTATATAAGACACCAGAGGCCTAGGGTTTAGGAGAGTCCTTGTCCTAGGCGCCAAGTCCTGTGGAGTCTTCCTTGTATGCGGCAGGGGTTGTCCGAACTGGCCCATGAGTATACGGCCATGGGGGTCCTCGGCCCAATCTAACTGATCGGGAGACAATGTGGTGAGTACCCCCTAGTCCAGGACACTGTCAGTCTCCTCCGTTACGGAGGAGGACATCATGAAGCTTCGGGAGGCCGGATACCAGGCCACAAACATCACGCACCGGCTTCTGGCCGAAGGGAAGATCATCCCCACCCCGAAACCCCAGGAGTGGGTAGTGTTCCTCTCTCATTTCGTCCGCGGACTGGGATTCCCCCTCCACCCATTTGTCCGCGGGATTATGTTCTACTAAGGTCTAGAGTTCCATGATCTGGCCCCCTATTTCATCCTCAACATCTCGGCATTTATCGTCATGTGCGAGGCCTTCCTCCGCATTACGCGCCACTTCGGCCTATGGCTGAAAACCTTCAACATGAAACCGAAGGTGGTGGTCGGCCAGCAAACGGAGTGCGGGGGCGCCATGGTGGGCAAGATGCCCAATGTCACCTGGCCTGAAGGCTCCTTCGTGGAGACCGTGAAGGGGTGGAAATCGGGGTGGTTCTACATCACCGAGCCGCGCGACACTAACTGGGCAGCGGTCCTCGAATTTCGATCCGGCATCCCCATGCGGCTCACCTCCTGGAAAGAGAAGGGCTTAGCCTGGGGCTCATCGGTGGAGCTGACCGGACTTCAGACCTGCATCCAAAATATGATAGGCAAGAAAATAAATCTTGTCAACATGGTCCAGGTCATGCTCATCCGCCGGATCCTTCCGTGTCAGAGACGGGCTTTCAATCTGTGGGAGTTCAACCCGGCCGAACACCACATGCTGCAAGAGCTCTTCGACACGATGCACGAAGACGTCTGGAAGGTGCTCTTCAAGGCCACCAAGGTCCCCCCACCCATAACCGAAGATCGCGGACTCAGCACGAAACGCCAAGCCCATTCGGTGAGTTTTTATATTTTGCAAGATGTACCTTTTACCAGCACATCCGCGGGAGGAAACTAAGCCTCCGTGCTGATTTAAGCCGGACTGGGTATCGATAGCGGAGCGGATTGACTGTCCGGCTCTGCTACCCGAAGATCAAGCATCGCCTCTCCTAACGAGGATGCTGTTTATGGTGCCCTATGAGGTGCCAGAGAAGAAGGCCAAGAAGAAGGCCGCGGGGACCAGAAAAGGTCTCCGGCGCAAGGTGGCACCGGACGTGACGTCCGAAGACACCGAGGCTCACTCCTCCAATGAAGACGAGGAGGAGGAAGAGCAAATACCTCCCCCCCCCAACTAGGGGGGGAGAAGAAGAGGAAGGTCGCCCCGTCTGGGGAGGCCGAGGTGTCCAAGAAGGGAAAGACCTTCCTTCCGGACCACTCCACCACAGCCACCTACAGCGGCGAGGAGTGGTTGCCCAGGGACAAGCCCCTGGCTAAGTCGTAAGTATCCGGACACTATAATACTTCTGGTATGTTTTGCTTTATTGCTTCTTATCATGCCGAACATGCATACGTAGTCCGGCCAAATCCCACATCGGAGTATCCTCTTCTGATGGGTCCTTGGGCCAGTCGGCGATGAACAACAATTCTGTCAGGACCCCGACTCGATGTCACATCGATCTAGCCTATAACACCTCATATCACTTTGCGGCCTCACGCACGGTATCCCCACGGGTGTCGCCTTACCTTTGCCCGGGACCGTTTGCGCCTTTTGGCTCACGTATATGATAGTGTCGCTAGCATCCATATGATAAGGAGCCCGAGCTGACATGACTAGTCGTAAACCCAAAGTGGCACAGACTTACAGGGACAGGCATCCATGACCCAGCTTCGAACGTGTCGGTCATCAGCAAGTGGGTCCGGGCTGTAGCACTGGGCTAGCAGGACTCCGGTAAACCGGGCTGTAGCGGGCTAACAGGACTCCGGTACTCAATGCGTGACATTTCCCCGAAGGGACAGACACCGGAACGAAGAAGGACACATGCCGGCCAGCCTAAGTGTTCCAGAGCAGTAGCAAGCTACCATGGCTCAGCGGTAACACTAGGAGACATTTCCCGGTAAGAGAGGCTACTAAAGATAAACAACTAGATAGTCAGATCCCACACATACCAAGCATTTCAATAACATACACACAGTATGCTCGATATGTGCAAATACAACATGGCATCACAACATGACTCTACGACACAAGTACTTTATTTAAGGCTCAGAGAGCCATACATAACATACACATAGGTACGGGTCACACGACCCAGCATTCAAGTCATACAGTCATACAAACCAGCAGCGGAGGTAGCTTGTCTGAGTACAGACAACTAGTAAAATAAAAGAGGCTTGGAAAGCCTAGCTATACTACGTGGTCCTTCACAAGCTCAGGATCACCACCTGGGCCTTAGCCTACTCATTGATGTCAACGTCTACGAAGAACCCATCAGAAGGGGTTGCAGCGTCTTCTGTAAAAATGTAAATTATAGCAACATGAGTACAAAGGTACTCAGCAAGACTTACATTAGATCCTACATACATGCACATTATCAAGAAGGGTTGGTGGAGTTGTTGCAGCAAGCCAGCTTTGACTCTTGGCTAGGCTATCCTACGAGACTCCAACTTGAAATGGTTTTGCGCACACGAGTCCACTACTCACCACTTCAATACACTACCGAGGATCCACCTCCGTCTTCCTACGGAAGAGCCATCCTCGGCACTCACACTTATCTTGAGGCTTTTAGTAGTTTCCATTTACTTGTCTATGAACTGTATAGGCAACCAAGTAGTCCTTTACCACGGACGCGGCTATTCGAATAGATCATGTTAACCCTGCAGGGGTGTACTTCTTCATACATGTTTCCACCACTTAGCGTCTGCACACGACATGTGCTCGGCAGACTTCAAGCGAAAGCCGACGTGGGTGTAGACCACGACCTACCTAAACACCTAAGTCTCTAGTCCAGGTTTATCGCCTATTCGGGTTCCATCCATGAGGAGACCCGGGCGAGGTTTCGCTCACAGCCCCAAACGATGTGAACAGGGTTCCCGAGATACCTAACGGGTATTCGGTACACCGTGCCACGTACCTACCGCATCACAGCCCACCCCTACGGTCAGCGCTGTCCACGGCCTCCAGTAGGCTACAAACACCAGAAACTACTTGCAACTCCTGGACAGAGAACTAGGGTGGATAAGAAGTCGAGTGGGGTCATATTTCAGGGCCCAATGCATGGTAGTAGCTGTATCTTAAATCACACATACAGATCTCAGTGCTTAAGGTCGGCTTCAATGAAACAACCCACCATGTACTCCTACATGGCCTCTCATCGATACCTTTACCAAATCATGTTCACCACACCACTCTCATTACCGACATAATCATTTCACTCTAGCCCATCACCCAGATGAACCAGACCTGACACGACTGTAAGCATAGCAGGCATAGCAAGGTAGGAACAACACATACATATGGCTCAAACAACTCCTACACATGCTAGTGGGTTTCATCTAGTTACTGTGGCAATGACAGGTCATGCAGAGGAAGTGGGTTCAACTACCATAACACACAGCAGTTTGAACGCGTTGTCTTAATGCAGTAAAAGAGAGCAGGAGCGAGAACATGGGATTGTATCGATATGATCAAATGGTTGGTTGCTTGCCTGATGGTTCGATGCACTGATACGGTTCTTCGTTAGGGTAATCACGGTACTCCTCAGAGGCAGAACCTGCCGCAAAGAACACCGATACACAACCATCACCAAACAATGTGCAACAATATGATGCATGCATGAAACATGGCAATATGAGTGTGTTGGGCTAATGCAACTAAGACCAGAAGGGTTTGAACCAATTTGAACCAAAGATTCAAATTTCAAACTCATACATGGCCCTTTAAAGTGTTTTACCTTGTTCTGCATTAAACATCAAGTTAACTTGTTTAATCATGCATGAAAATAGTACAGATGGATAGATTGGATTTTTCTGATCATTTTTCATATATAATTTGTCTGATTTGGAGTTACAGATTAAAAGTTATGAATTTTTGAAATTTAAACTATATTCTGGAATTTCCTATATTAGATTAAATCCAGAAAATCAATTACTGCGTCAGCCTGACGTCAGTGTGACATCAACAGGTCAACGGGACACGGTCCGGGTCAAACCTGACAGTGGGTCCCGCGTGTCAGTGTGATTAATTAAACTAAAATTAATTTAAACTAATCCTAATTAGTTAACAGGGCTGGGCCCCACCTGTCATTGACTCAGGGGAGTCAACCAGGGCCCACCCGTGGTCAAACCAGGGTCGGCTGCACCGGCGTTTAGCCGCCGGCGAGCCCGACGCGGCGGCGGAAGTGGTTTTTGCCGTTCCGGCAACCAAACGAGCCGCGGAGGCCACCAGAGAGGAGCTGAGGACGAACCGCAGCTCTTGGTGGAGTCCGTTGGGGTCGGGGTGGACGGAGTTGGTGCCGGCGACGACTTTGGCGGCCACCGGAGTTCGGCCGAAGTCGAACTTGACGCAAGAGGGGTCGGTGAGGTGCGGGGAGTAGCTAGTTAGGTGCTACGTGACGCGGTGAGCATGATGGACACCGTGGAGTGGCCGGAAGATGACCGGGAGCACGTCGGCGACGAGCTCCACGGTGGTGGGTGCGGTTGAGCTCCGGGAGGTCGCTACACAGCTCGGGAACGAGAGAGGGAGGGTAGGAGGGGTAGCTAGGCTCACAGCGCACCCTTAGAGGCCACCGGCGGGGTCGGGGACGAGCTGAGGCGGCGACGGTGTTGAAGGGGATCTCCGGCGACGGCGGTTCGGGCGAGGTCGTTGCGGTGGACTCGGGCGTTGCGAGCGCTGGGGGCTCGGCTT